>NC_057730.1:58641272-58659875 GCF_004010195.1 Chiloscyllium plagiosum | reverse complement strand
GGGGTGAGTGTAGTGATAAGGAGAGGGTGAGTGTGTTGATGAGGCGGTTGAGTGTAGTGACGGGGGTGTGACTGTAGTGACTGGGGGGAACAGTGCAGTGAAGCGGGGGGGAGCTGAGTGTAGTGATGGGGGGGGTGAGTGGAGTGATGTGGTGGGTGAGTGTAGTGATGAGCAGGGAGTGAATGTTGTTCTGGGAGTTTTAAACCCCGATTCTGGATCTTGGCGCCCAGTAGGTCCCAGCATAGGACAGAACTTCCTACCCCTAAGATTTGGCATCTGTCTACCCCCTTCCCCCTCCTGCCATCCCTCCACAAATCTTCTCCAGCAGCAATTTGCCCTGAGCTGAGAGGAACATAATTGCACAGGGAAATTTGACCTGCCCTCAATCAGGGGGCTGGAAGAACACAACAAGCCAGTCAGCATCAGGAGGTGGACAATTCAACGTTTCAAGTATAATCCTTCACTCCTGACAAAGGGTTAAACCCAAAGTGTTGACTTCTCCAACTCCTGGTGCTGCCTGTCTTGCTGTGTTCTTTCAGTCTCCTGTTTATCTGGTGTGGATGGCAGCATCTGCAGTTATTCTTTATCTCTGCCCTCAATCAGAGCTTCCTCTTGTGTTTAAGCTTTTTCCACACTCATTTTTAAAAAACACAAAGTTCTGCCTCAACATCAGTGGTGCATTTATTAAATGAGTCATTAGGAGATCTCTTTATGTATCAATTAACATAAGCTGCAGTCAATGACAAAAAATATAACATATTTAAAATCCATAGGGCCCACTCACCTCTACCATCATTAAACACACTCACCTTTTCCTTAAATTTGAAGAGTGATACAATCAGTTTTGGAGTTAATCCAGGACTGGAGCCCATGGTGAGAATCAGATCTCATTGAAGCTCCCTGCTACTATGTATTACTTCCAAAGCTTATGGCAGCGCTACATCTCCTAATAAATCTATTTATAGAACATCATCTCATCCTAATGAGATCTGTTACATCCATCAGCCCAAGTTGATTGCCAGCACTGGAGAAACTAAATGAGCTTCAAAACAGAATAAAGTAATTGAAATCAAAGGCTTGTGATTTCTTATATAGACAGTAATCATGTAAAAATGGGTTTATAAACAATTGGCTAGGTCTGTATTGTGGGAAATCCTGGAACAGAGACCTTCAGAACCCATACTAACTTCAAATATGTATTAAATCATTTCACTTTATTGGGCAAACAAGGATAAGAAAGCACTGCCGCTCATTCTCCAGCAATGGATTCAATAATGTCTAAATGGCAATAGGTGAATTAGATTAGATTTTTTGAATTAGATTTTTGAATTAGATTACCTACAGTGTGGAAACAGGCCCTTCGGCCCAACAGGTCCACACCGACCCGCCAAAGCGTAACCCACCCAGACCCATTCTCCTACATTTACCCCTTACCTAACACTACGGGCAATTTAGCATGGCCAATTCACCTAACCTGCACATTTTTGGATTGTGGGAGGAAACCGGAGCACCCGGAGGAAACCCACGCAGTCACAGGGAGAACGTGCAAACTCCACACAGTCAGTCGCCTGAGGTGGGAATTGAACCCGGGTCTCTGGCGCTGTGAGGCTGCAGTGCTAACCACTGTGCCACCGTGCCCATCTTTTTTTTATATCTGCACAATTCAGAAATAGAGAAGTTGGAAGAATGAGTAAATAAAGTAACCTTAAAAATCACACAACACTAGGTTATATCCAAAAGGTTTAATTTGGAAATAAACCTGTTGGACTTGTGATTTTTTTAACTTTGTCCACCCCAGTCCAACACCAGCATCTCCACATCATAAATAAAGTAAGGTATAACATTTTTACTAGTTTGGCTACAGTCTACAGAGTTCACTCTATGCATCTTTGTTGCCTGTTAGAAATTTGAACTTCAATGAAAAAGAGATACTTACTTCCAGACTATTAACCTTTTTCACTGTAATACATCTGGGCCAGCAGGCTAGAGTTAGAACCTGCTGGGCTGAATTTAGCAAAACAGAATTTCTACCAAAGTTACATCGCTTTTCTTGTCTCATGATAACTTTCCTGAACTCCATTTTCCTTTTGTGAAATCTCTTCTTTCTTCTCATGACCATTTTCCTTTTATTTTTATTTTCTCCTTCACATTTATCCTAAATCTTTTTGCCAACAGTTTACACTATTGAAGTGGAGTGCCACAAGAATCGGTGCTGGGTCCACTACTTTTCATCATTTATATAAATGATTTGGATGTGAGCATAAGAGGTGTAGTTAGTAAGTTTGCTGATGACACCAAAACTGGAGGTGTAGTGGGCAGTGAAGAGGGTTACCTCAGATTACAACAAGATCTTGATCAGATGGGCCAATGGGCTAAGAAGTGGCAGATGGAGTTTAATTCACTTAAATAGGAAAGCAAATCTTAGCAGGACTTATACAGGTAAGGTCCTAGGGAGAGTTGCTGAACAAAGAGACCTTGGAGTGCAGGTTCATAGCTCCTTGAAAGTGGAGTTGCAGATAGATAGGATAGTGAAGAAGGCGTTTGGTATGCTTTCCTTTATTGGTCAGAGTATTGAATATAGGAGTTGGGAGGTCATGTTGCAGCTGTACAGGATATTGGTTAGGCCAATGTTTGAATATTGCAAGCAATACTGGTCTCCTACCAATCGGAAAGATGTTGTGAAACTTGAAAGGGTTCAGAAAAGATTTACAAGGATGTTGCCAGGGTTGGAGGATTTGAGCTATGGGGAGAGACTGAACAGGTTGGGGCTGTTTTCTCTGGAGCATCAGAGGCTGAGGGGTGACCTTATAGAGGTTTACAAAATCATGAGGGGCATGGATAGGATAAATAGACAAAGTCTTTTCTCTGGGGTGGGGAGTCTAGAACTAGGGGGCATAGGTTTAGGGTGAGAGGGGAAAGATATAAAAGAGACCGAAGGGGCAACTTTTCACATAGAGGGTGTTGCGTGTATGGAATGAGCTGCCAGAGGAAATGGTGGAGGCTGGTACAATTGCAACATTTAAAAGGCATTTGGATGGGTATATGAATAGGAAGGGTTTGGAGGGATATGGGTCTGGGTGCTGGCAGGTGGGACGAGATTGGGCTGGGATATCTGTCCATCATGGATGGGTGGACCGAAGGGTCTGTTTCCGTGCTGTACATCTCTATGACTCTATTTCATTAATTTTGTACAGTTCATCAATTCTGCTACTGGCCTCTGCTCTAGTGGCACCATGTGCAAACACTGTATGACAAACATCTCCAATCTATATTCTAGGCTGTTAAAAGGTACACAAATTAATGCATTTTAATGTAATAATGTAATCAACATTAGATAGTTTGATTATATTTAAAATGTATAAAGCTAGAGAAGTGGGCGGCACGGTGGCACAGTGGTTAGCACTACTGCCTCACAGCGCCAGAGACGCGGGTTCAATTCCCGCCTCAGGTGACTCTCTGTTTAGAGTTTGCACGTTCTCCCCGTGTCTGCGTGGGTTTCCTCCGGGTGCTCCGGTTTCCTCCCACAATCCAAAGATGTGCAGGTCAGGTGAATTGGCCATGCTAAATTGCCCGTAGTGTTAGGTAAGCGGTAAATGTAGGGCTATGGGTGGGTTACGCTTCGGCGGGTCGGTGTGGACTTGTTGGGCCGAAGGGCCTGTTTCCACACTGTAAGTAATCTAATCTAAAAAAAAAGTAATGATTGATCAGATCGCCACAATGTAAATGCTATACCATCAGCGGGTAGCTACAGTGAACATTTCAACTATTTGTAAATATGTGGCTGCCATTTATATTAAATATTTGAAGCAAATCCAGAACTTGAGAGACTGTTTAAAAGCAAAATTGTTTTGGAAAATTGCATTGGCTTAATTGAAAATATTACAAAAGCAAATTACTTTAAATTCCTTTAAATAATTTCTAAACATAATCTTTGTATTTTAAAGCATCTTTAATGGCTGTTTGAAAAGTATTTAAGATGTCAGACACTTAAATGAAGAAATGTTATAAATTATTTCAGTGCCACCTATTCTTCAAAGAGTTTCACTTTTGCACCAAACTGTATGGAGTATGTATGACACACAACAGTGTGGTTACACTGAGATAATGAAATCGTTGTTATGAATGTGACATTTTGTAAGCTGCTTATATTTTAAGCTGTTGGTTAGTTTGAGTTAAAATGGAGCAGTGAATGGAGGTGCAGGCACTGGGGGTTATCGGGTATAAGGATTGCCCTGATTTCTGTCCAGCAACAAGTCTAAACTGCTTGTCAAGAGATTTTTTGGGCAAAGTGCCAAATTCTCACACCTAGAAACAAGGTAAGGGGAAGCTATACTAACAACAAGTAGACTTTCAGTCTACACACTTCCAGGCAGCGTAAAGATAGTGTGGGGAAGTACTATAGTCAATGTGGTCAACAGACAGATGAATCTGCGAGTTCTCTGAGCTACCAAAGCAGGATGCAGGAGGGAGACAGTCTCCAGGTTGAAGAAGCATGTCTCATAACAATCAAAGAAATTGGGAAGACTCAATTATTCCATGACCAGGGAATAGGGGATGTTTCAGAGCTATGGGGGACAGAAAAATCATTGAAATTGTCTACTGTTTGCAGTACATTTGAAAACTCTTCAAAAAACCTCAGGAATTGTGTTTTGATGTTAGCACTCGGGGAAGTATGAATGCTTTGGAAGCTCCGAATGATTGTGGATTGAAATCTATGGAGATTAATGTATAACTAAGGCACAGGATTATCAGGTCCATTAAAGCATGAACAAAAGTTAAATTTTTCTAAACTTTAAACTACAAGCTGTCTACAAAATATTTAATCAATGTTGCTTTTGTTTTTTTTATTACAGTGAAAGTCTTAAATTACCAGTTAGTTACCAGGAAATAAAATATCTGATTTTAAAGTTATTCATCTCTGTCAGGTTTGTAACATTTTAATTTAGTAATCAGAAACATATTTCATATGATTATTAATTATCCTTTGATGATGGCAATAAAGCCCATCTCCTTAAGATGACATTACTGCCACAATCAGACTAGACTGGGAATCACAGGACTTTACTGACCAACAGTGAAGGAACAATGGTATATGTTTAGATCAGAGTGGTGCTGGAAAAGCACAGCAGGTCAGGAGATGAAGGGCTTTTGCCTGAAACGTCGATTTTCCTGCTCTTCGAATGCTGCCTGACCTGCTGTGCTTTTCCAGCACCACTCTGATCTAAACTCTGGTTTCCAGCATCTGCAGTCCTCACTTTTGCCTAACAATGGTATATGTCCAACTTAGAATTGGAGGAGAATGTGGAGGTAAAGGTGCTCAAACAACATTTTTTTTTACCTTCTTGGTAACAAGGTCTTCAAAGAGTAAATAATAAATTCAGAAGATTGAGCTGTCACCAGAATACATTTTTGTCACTGAGCTGCAGTTTTTAAAATTCTTTTAGGGAAAAGATTGCTTTTTAAAATTGAACTAGACTGGCACCATTGCTTCCTGCTTTAAAATGTGCAATATTTGTTTGTAATAAGGCATAACAAAGTGAACTTAATATGTGAACAATTTAGTTACTTTTATTTCATACACATGTACAATCTTATCAAACATGTAAAAAAAATTAACATGACATCCTGGAGAAGCAAGTCACATTACCCTTAATCACTGCATTAAGATAAATTCATTTTTATCTTCTGAGGTTTGTTGCTGCCTTTGAAAACCACTTTTACAAAGCTGAGATATTCAGAACATAAGTGGTTAAAGTAAATGACTAATAGGATCATCTCATAGTTCTGCTCCATCAATTCTGATGCAGTGAGATTTTGACCTTAATGTTTTGACTGTCCTATCTAATACTCAGCTGAACTTTGAAGCCCACATCAAAGCCAGCAGAAAAATTGAATGTTTATTCCACCACATCAGCACCACCTTCCTGCAACTTTACTGAGGAGTGCAATTGAAACGTTAATCCAAATCTTTACCATTTCGAGGCCATCAATGACTCCAATGGTCTTATCTTTCTGGCCTCCATGTAATTCTGTTGTCAGGTCCTGCCCCACGCTAACCCTATTTCCCCAACAGTCTTCTCTTCTTCATCTTTCATTGACACTATCCCCAAAACATTGATTCAAATTCCATAATTTTAGAACTTAATCCCCAACCCTTCCCTTTGATATTATGTTGTTGTGTGCACTCCCTGTTCCTCAGCTTCGGTGGTCTGTGTACTTCTCCATCTCTATCACCCACTACCCATCCTGCACACAATCATTCTCCCCTCCTCCACCATCCACACCCACCTTCCCTTGCTGTGCCTTTTGCTGTTATGTATAGTTTCTTCTGTGATATCATTGAGGTGTTACTGACAGCAGTGTATAGTAACCACAGTTACTCCGCAGAAATTCACCAAGCCTCCTTAGACATCACAACTCCAAACCCACAACTACTCCCATCTAGAAGGACAAGGGCAGTAGTTACGTGGGAACACCACCCCCTGCAAGCTCCCCTCCAAAACACACACCATCCTGACTTGGAAATATATCGCTGTTCCTTCACTGTCACTTGGTCAAAATCCTAGAATTGTCTCCCTAAGGGCATCTACCTTCAGCACATGGACTGCAGCAGTTCAAGAGGGCAGTTCACCCCACCTTCTCAAGGGGGCAATTAGGGATAGACAATAAATACTGGCCCAGCCAGTGACATTCACATCCCCCGAACATTTCAAAAAATTATTTTTACGCATCACACTGCTATTTACAGGAAAATGTTTTGTGCTTCTTTATTCTTTCATAGAACATGGGTGTCACTGGCAAGGTCTGCACTTGCTGGCCGTCCCTAATTGCTTTTAGAATGAGTGGTTTGCCAGTTACAATTCAAAGGGAGTTAAGATTCAACCACTTTGCTGTAGGTCTGGAATCACATGTAGGTCAGACCAGGTTAGGATGGCAGATTTCCCAGAGTTCATTGGCTATAAGAATGCGGGGATGGAAATGTGTTGCTGGAAAAGCGCAGCAGGTCAGGCAGCATCTAGGGAACAGGAGAATCGACATTTCGGGCATTAGCCCTTCTTCAGGAATGCTCCAGGTTATGCTGAGGTCTTGATGTAGACACAGTGGGCTGAAGGGCCTCCTTCTACACCATGCCACTTCTGTAGAAAGTCCCATAAATGCAAATCTTCCTTTCTTTCTCAAAAGAGGGTTCTCTCAATACCACAGGATGCTGTCAGTATGCAACTTCCCTTCCTCCCATTTCCCAATAACCTTGTTGAATGGGGCAGCAGCCTCAATGGGCCAAATGGCCTGCTTCTGCTCCTATATCTCATGGTCTTACAGAACTTGTCAACCCTGAGTGAAAGTCAGTACGTGACCAGACACCTCAGCTGCCCTATCACCTCACCCTTACCATGGATCACTCAACAAAACTTTTACACCTTTCCTCATTCCTGAGAGTGAAGACAAGCTCAATGGTCATGACCGTGACTGGATCACATCTTAAGCTGGAGACTGGTTTTGTTTGGAAGAAAGCATTCTATGTAAGAAACTTTAATTGGGAGACCCTCAAGTGTCTCTGTGGTTGAGGTAGCTCAAAGGTGTAGGTTTTGGGCTTCAAGGTGCTTGTGAAACTAGTATATTGGCAGCTCTAGGTCTCTGACAGGCAGAGACCCCTTCAGACAGACAACAGTCCTGAGGCAACAAGTGGAGAAGTGGGGGGACATTGTTGGATGGGCCGATGACCCCTGCAGGGCAGTGATGGTTCTGACAGGACTTTGATCATAGTGACAGGGAGGTTGGTCACCAATCTGTAGGAGGTTTGATGCCAATGAGGATCTGTTCTTGTCTCCTTTGAACTGTTGGATTTCCCAAAGCCTGGGGAACCTAATCTGAATTTGTTAAACATGAAGCATTGCAGTTTCATTATGATATTGAAGAGAAAATCTGGAATTAAGAGTCTTATGATGACCAGGAATCCATTACTGATTGTTAATGAACCTGATGGGTTTTTCCAACACTTTTTAGGGAAGAAAATTGCCATCATTACCTGGTCTGGCCTATATGTGACGCCAGACCCACAGTAATGTCCTCTGGGCAGTTAGGGATGGATAATAAATGCTGATCCAACAACAGGTATATCCTATGAACAAATAAAAACATGGCCAACCCTCCATCTGCATGTGGGTCACTTTGTCCAGTGCAGATCTGGAAATCAATTAGTGGAGGTTGGGTTTGGGACATATTTAAATGATAACATCCGACACAAACCTTATCCTACACTGCTTGTGTAATAAAGTGACTCCTTCCATTACCAAATTGAATGATTCTTCAGTGACATTGAATCTCCATTGGAATTTCATTCTATCGCCATTGTTCCTTTTAAACTCTCTGCCCTCTCCTGAGCCCCACCTAGCTCCTGTCCCCTCAAAAACTTCTCCCAGGTTTAATCATTAATAAAATACATATGAAAATTAAATCAATCTATAACTAAATAATTTATTTCTTGGATCAAGTGAATGAATTAAAAAATGCAACGTTTAGAAAGGAAATAGGCATACAGGAAACAATTATGTCATTTCCAAGAATATAGAAAGCAAATTTAAAGCTTCAATTTTAAAAGATTTCTCCCAGCAAATTGCAATCTTTCTGCAATTGCCTGTTTGCAGGCACAGCCAATTGTGTTTGCTGGTCCTAGACAATATAATTAACATTCAAATGGGACAACACATACAATCAAGCATGTCAGCCTTGTTCAATCTGCAGTAATGAGCTTTCAGTTTCCATGGTTTTCAGAGATTTCAATATTAAACTGAGGCAGAACAATATAAGCAGGTGAGTGATGACATGCTCCTATTAGTGATACTTTCTTTTCAGTTCAACATTTCACAGCATCCGGGAAGCTTCAAACGCTGCTATTGTGGCATTGCAATTGAAACCAGTTTCCAGGAGTATCCAGAGTTTATGCCAGCACTAGTGCCACAATATTTCCCAGGTTTCCGAACAGAGAATTATTTTATTAGAGCACAATCTACTTTTTGTTTTTAAAGCAATGACAAAGCAATAGTGGTAGATATCCAAATTAAACTGGAAGGGAATATGGAGGTTGTGAGGTACTCAAATCACTGAAGCCCTCCTCCACCACAGACTGAGATGTGCGATCACAGGGAGTTTGACATTCTGCAAGACATTCTGTAAATCCAGTTCAACTAGAAAGGTGGCACTACTAGATTGAATTCTTAGAAATGAGGTGAGTGAATTGGATCAAGTGTTACAGAAGGAACATTTGAAGAGGAGATGAGTGATCATTGAATCATAAGGTTTATAATCACAATAGTAAAGAACAGAGAACAATCCAAAACAAGACTTATTAACAGGAGAGCGCCAACTTCAATTGGGCAAGAACTGAGCTGAGTTGAATGGACCGGAATCAAAGGTTGGTGAATGGTTTCTTCCGCTGCCTCCATCTCTGCGCTTACTTTGTCCATCAGGATTCCTACCCACCCTCCAAGGACCCCTTCTCCCAACTCCAACACACCCCATCCACCTGGACACCCCATTCAGGTCTATTACCCACCTTCGATCTCTTTATTTCCAACTGCCTCCATGACACTGACTGCCTCAACCTGTCCACCCCCCTCCCCCAGTCCAACTTCTCACCCTCGCAATGCGCAGCCCACCACACCTCTGCTCCAACTCCAAACTCACCATTAAATCAGTGGACAAATGGGGGGGGGGGCACTGTGGTAGTTTGGTACATCGACCTCTACACCGCTGAAGCCAGGTGCCAACTTGCAGACACCTCCTCCTACTGCCCCCTCGACCGTGATCTCACCTCCCATCACCAGACCACCCACAACCTCATCACCTCAGGGATCTCCCATTACAGCCTCCAACCTCAAAAATGCAGCACCGCCCAATTCTACTTCCTACCCAAAATTCATAAATCTGACTGCCTGATTGACCCATTGTCTCAGCCTGCTCCTGCCCCACTGAACTTATCTCCGCATATCTTGACATCTTCCTCTTCCCCCTTAGTCCAGGAACTGCCCACATTCATTCAGAATACTACCCACACCCTCCCCTCCTCCATAACTTTTGGTTCCCTGGCCTCCAAGCCCATTGTTTCTTCCTCTCTCACCAACCTAACCAGTACCCTTCAACTGACACACTCATTCAATTGTTGAACTGGTTCTCACGCTCAACAATTTCTCAATCGAATCCTCCCACTTCCTTCAGACCAAAGGGGTAGCCATGGGCACCCGCATGGGACCCAGTTATGTCTGCCTCTTTGTCGAGTATGTGGAACAGTCCATCTTCCACAGCTACATCGACACCATTCCCCACCATTTCCTTTGTTACATCGATGACTGTATCAGCGCTACCTCATGCTCCCACGAGGAGGTTGAACAGTTCATCAACTTCACTAACACCTTCCACCCTGACCTCAAGTTCACCTGGACCATTTCAGACACTTTCCCCTTCCTGGACCCATCTCCATTTCCAGCAACTGACTCAACATGGGTATCTACTTCAAATCCAACAAATCCCACAGCTACCTGGACTACACCTCCACTCACCCCCCTCCTGTAAAAACATATTCCTTTCTCCCAATTCCTCCACCTTCACCGTATCTGCTCCCAGGAGGACCAATTCCACTCCAGAACATCCCCAATGGCCTGCTACTTCAAGGACCACTACTTCCCTTTCACATGATCCACAATACCCTCCAGGCACATCTCTTCTACTTCCCGCACCTCTGCCTTTGAACGCAAACCCTCCAACTGCAACAAGGACAGAGCTCCCCTGGTCCTCACCTTCCACCCCACCAACCTCCGGATAAAACATATCATCCTTTGCCATTTCTGCCACCTACACTCAGACCCCACCACCAGAGATATATTTCCCTCCCCATTCCCTCTGCGATTCCGTTGTTAGGTGCATGCACCCCACCAACCCACCCTCCAGTCCTGGCACCTTCCCCTCCCACTGCAAGACGTGCAAAACCTGTGTCCACACCTCCCAGTTCACCTCCGTCAAAGGCCCCAAAGGATCCTTCCACATCCGTCAGAGATTTACATGCACATCCACACACCTTATCTACAGTATCCATTGCTCTCGCCGTGGTCTCCTCTACATTGGGAAGACAGGACGCCAACTTGCAGAATGTTTCAGAGAACATCTCTGGGACACACGCGCTAAATAACCCCACACCCTTGTGGCCAAACACTTTAACTCCCCAACCACTCTGCCAAGGACATGCAAGTCTTTGGCCACTTCCTCTGCCAAACCCTATCTACCCAATGCCTGGAGGAAGAACGCCTCATCTTCTGCCTTGGGACCCCTCCAGACACGGGATCAATGCCAATTTCACCAGTTTCCTCATCTCCCCTCCTCCCACCTTATGCCAGATCCAAGCCTCCAACTCGGCACCGCCATCTTGAACTGTCCTGCCTGTCCATCTTCCTTTCCACCTATCCACTCCACCCTCCTCTCCAACCTATCAGCATCACTACACACACCCCCCTCAACCTTCATCTACCTATTGCATTCCCAGCCACCCCAAACCCCTCCCATTTATCCCTCAGCCCCCTTGGGTCTCTCCCACATTCCTGAAGAGCTTATGCTTGAAACATCAACTCTCCTGCTCCTTGGATGCTGCTTGACTGGCTGTGCTTTTCCAGCACCGCACTTTTTGACTCTGATCTCCAACATCTGCAGTCCTCACTTTCTCTGAAATAAACTGCAGATGAGCAATGAGCTACCTTCAAAGACGAAATGGATCAGGTACAGTCACAGTATAGTCCCTCAAAAGGGAAAGGCATGGTCAAACAAACACAGAGGCCCCAGGAGGAAAAAGGTCATAGAAATGAAGACAAAGAAGAAAAATATGATTATGACACGTCAGGTAGAAAATACAATTGAAAACCAGACTAAATACGAAAGATCCAGAAAATGATTTTAGAAGAAAATGAGAAGCAAAGACTGATAATGAAAAGAATGAGCTGCTGAAATAAACAGGAATGCCAAAGATTTCTCCAGGTGCAGGAACAGTAAAATAGGGATAAGAGGACTAGGGTCAATTAGGGACCAAAAAGTGTCCTCACACATGGAGTCTGGCTGAGCTATTGAAATGAATACTTTGCATCTGTCTTTACCAAAGAGAAGATACAATCCAGTCTATGGAGCAAGAAAGCAATTCAGGTATTAAACTGGTTCAAAACATGGTGAGGAGGAAGGTCTTCGATAAATTGCTGGTATTGAACATGGACTCGGCACCAGACCCAGATGAGATATAAATGATGATATTGAAGGAAGTGAGAATGGAAACTGCAGAGGCATTGGCCAGAACCTTTCAGTGTTGTTTATCATCAGGGTGATTGATGCTGGAGGATTGGAGAATTGCAAACATTACTCCTTTGTTCAAAAGAGGTTACAAGGATACGCCCAGATTACAAACCAGTCAATTTAATCTTGATAGTGGGGAAACTTCTTGAAACAATAATTTGGGACAAAATATGCAGTCATGGACAAATTCAAAGCCAAATTAATTAAGGGAAAATTGTGTAGAATTAATTTGCTGGAATGTTTTAAGAAATAAGAGAGGGGTTTGTGGAGGGTAATCCAGGAGTTGTTTAATACATTGCTCCACAACTGACTTGGGGAAAACTATAGGTCATAGGGGGAGAAAAAGAGACAGTAGCAACATGGATCCAAAATTAGCTGAATGATCAGAAATAGACAGTAATAGATAATTTTAGACTGGAAGATTTGTAGTGGAATTGCTGGGCTCAGTCTTGGGATCCTTACTATTCTGGATAGACATTAACAACCTGGATCCTGGTGCACAGGGATCAATTTCTAGGTTAATGAATGACACAAGACTCTGTAGCATTGCAAACTGTGAAGAGATCTGTGTAGAATTTCAAAAGACAGACAAATTAATGAAGTGGGTGGCTAGGTGGCAGATGTGAGGTAATACATTTTGGAACAAAGAGCAAGGAGAGTATGTGTGGCACCTGAGACCCCGAGATGGACAAGACAATAAAAGGTGGCAGAACAGGTAATGAGATTTGTTAAGAAAACCTCAAAAGGATGAGGGGTGACCTGATTGAGATGTTTAAGGTTCTGAGGGGTACAGGGATGGGAGATAGATAAGGGAAAATGATTCTATCAATGGGACTTTAGGACCAGTTCTGGGGGAGGTGGGACTATTACAAATTGGACAGTGTACACCTGGGCTGGACTGGAATCAATGCTTTTGCTAATGCTGTTGGGGAGTGTTTAAATTAATGTGACAAGGGATTGGGAACCAAATGAGGTTAGGGGTCAGTTAGGAAGCAGAAATTAAAGCCTGTAAGGAACTGGAAGTCAACGTGATTAAAGGGAAGAGTAGGCAGGGAGCAGATGATGAACGCAAAGGGACAGGTGGTCTGAGGTGCATTTGTTTTAATGCAAGAAGTATAGTAGGTAAGGCAGATGAATTTAGGTCTTGGATTACCTGGGAGAATGATGTTATTGCTATTACTGAGACTTGGTTGAGGGAAGGGCATGATTAGCAATTGAATATCCCAGGATAATGATGCTTCAGGCGGGATAGAGAGGAAGTAAAAGGGTTGGAAGAGTTGCATTACTGGTCAGAGAGAATATCACAGTGGTGCTGAAGGAGGGCAATATGGGCAAAGCTCAGAAATAGGAAGGGTGCGGTAACAATGTTGGGGCTGTACTACAGGCCTCCCAACAGCGAGTGTGAGATAGAGGTACAAATAACGAGTTTTGAGAAGATTTGTAGCTCTGGTTGAGGTTCTGGATGGAGACTTTCTCGCTGAGCTAAAAGGTTCATTTCCAGACATTTCGTCCCCTACTAGGTTACATTTTCAGTCAGTCACTTCAACTAGGACAACATATCCATCCTGGATAAGCCAAACAGAGCCATGCATGAAAATTCCTGGGAGCATGGCATTCCAACCGGAACTCTATCAACAAACACATCAAGTTAGACCCCATCTACCACCGCTTGATAAAAAGAACAGGAAATGACATCACCAACCCAAAAAAACCCAAACAAAAATAGAAAACAGGAATCATCGGCAGTGCTTCACCCGGAGGCCCACTGAAGATGTTACTGAGTTTGGTGACAAAACGTCTGGAAATGAACCTTCCAGCTCAGCGAGCAAACCTACATCCAGAGGTACAAATATGTAGAGAGATCATAGAAAGATGCAGGAGCAACAACATAGGAGATTTTAATTTCCCCAAAATTGACTTGGATTCACTTAGTGTAGGAGGTCTAGATGGAGCAGAAATTATAAGGAGCATCCAGGAGAGTTTTTTTGAGCAGTATGTAAATAGTCCAACTCGGGAAGGGGCCACACTGGGCCTGGTGTTGGGGAGTGAGCCCGGCCAGGTGGTTGAAGTTTCAGTAGGGGATTACTTTGGGAATAGTGATCACAATTCCATAAGCTTTAGAACACTCATGGACAAAGACAAGAGTGGTCCTAAAGGAAGAGTGCTAAACTGTGGGAAGGCCAACTATAGCAAAATTCAGCAGGAGCTGGGGAATGTGGATTGGAAGCAGCTGTTTGAAGGGAAATCCCCATTTGATATGTGGGAGGCTTTTAAAGAGAGGTTGATTAGAGTGCAGGACAGACATGTCCCCGTAAAAATGAGGGATTGAACTGGCAAGGTGAGGGAACCATGGATGACAGGTGAAATTGTGAGACTAGCTAAGAGGAAAAAGGATGCATACATAAGGTCTAGGCAACTGAAGTTAAAAATCACACAATACTAGGTTATAGTCCAACAGGTTTAATTGGAAGCACTAGCTTTCAGAGCGCTGCTCCTTCATCTGCTCATTCGGGAATGAGCCTGGCCAGGTGGTTGAAGTTTCAGTAGGGGTTTACTTTGGGAATAGTGATCACAATTCCATAAGCTTTAGAACACTCATGGACAAAGACAAGAGTGGTCCTAAAGGAAGAGTGCTAAACTGTGGGAAGGCCAACTATAGCAAAATTCAGCAGGAGCTGGGGAATGTGGATTGGAAGCAGCTGTTTGAAGGGAAATCCCCATTTGATATGTGGGAGGCTTTTAAAGAGAGGTTGATTAGAGTGCAGGACAGACATGTCCCCGTAAAAATGAGGGATTGAACTGGCAAGGTGAGGGAACCATGGATGACAGGTGAAATTGTGAGACTAGCTAAGAGGAAAAAGGATGCATACATAAGGTCTAGGCAACTGAAGTTAAAAATCACACAATACTAGGTTATAGTCCAACAGGTTTAATTGGAAGCACTAGCTTTCAGAGCGCTGCTCCTTCATCTGCTCATTCGGGAATGAGCCTGGCCAGGTGGTTGAAGTTTCAGTAGGGGTTTACTTTGGGAATAGTGATCACAATTCCATACATTTTAGAATACTCATGGACAAAGACAGATGAAAGATGAAGGAGCAGCACTCTGAAAGCTAGTGCTTCCAAATAAACTTGTTGGCCTATAACCTGGTGTTGTGTGATTTTTAACTTTGTACACCCCAGTCCAACAACAGCATCTCTAAATCATAGGTGACTGAAGACAGATGAAGCTTTGGAAGAATATCGGGAATGTAGGACCAATCTGAAATGAGAAAGGAAGAGGCCTAAAAGGGGTCATGAGATAACTTAAGCAAACAAGGTTAAGGAAAATACCAAAGCCTTTTTTTTGTTTATAAGGAACAAGAGAGAAACTAGAGGAAGGGTTGGCCCACTCAAGGACAAAGGAGGAAAGATATGCATGTAGTCAGAGAAAATGGGTGAGATTCTTAACGAGTACTTTGTATCAGTATTCACTGAGGAGAGGGACATGACAGATGTTGAGGTTAAGGATAGTGGGCCTCTTCAGTGGGCCTCCGGGTGAAGCACTGCCGATGATTCCTGTTTTCTATTTTTGTTTGGGTTTTTTTGGGTTGGTGATGTCATTTCCTGTTCTTTTTATCAAGCGGTGGTAGATGGGGTCTAACTTGATGTGTTTGTTGATAGAGTTCCGGTTGGAATGCCATGCTCCCAGGAATTTTCATGCATGGCTCTGTTTGGCTTATCCAGGATGGATATGTTGTCTCTTGTCTTTAATTACTCTAAGTCAAATCAAATAAGGACGGAGAAAGTGTTGTGTATTCTAAAAGGCATTAAATTGGACAAGTCCCCAGGTTCAGATGGATCTTACTGTCGGAAGAGAGAGAGGAAATAGCTGGGGCTTTAACAGATATCTTTGCAGCATCCTTGAACACGGGTGAGGTCCTGGAGTTCTGGAGAATTGTTAATGTTGTCCCCTTGTTTAAGAAGTGTAGCAGGGATAATCTCAGTAATTATAGACCGGTGAACCTGACGTCAGTGGTAGGGAAGCTGCTAGAGAAAATACTGAGGGATAAGATCTATTCACATTTGGAAGAAAATGAGCTTATCCATGATAGACAGCATGGTTTTGTGCGGGGAAGGTCATGTCTTACAAACTTAATCTTTGAGGAGATGACTAAGTTGATTGATGGGGGAAGGGCTATAGATGTCATATACATGGACTTTAGTAAGGCGTTTGATAAAGTTCCCAATGGTAGGCTGATGGCAAAAGGGAAGTCGCATGGATAGCTAGCTAGCTGGATAAAGGACTGACTGGGCAACAGGATAGAAACATAGAAGATATGACCAAGAGGAGGCCATTTGGCCCTTCAAGCCTGCTCCGCCATTCATCACCGTCATGGCTGATTGTCAAACTCAATAGCCTAATCCTGCTTTCTCCCCATAGCCTTTGATCTCATTTGCCCCAAGTGCTATTTCTAGCCGTCTCTTGAATATATTCAATGCTTTGGCATCAACTACTTCCTGTTAATGAATTCCTCTCTTTAGGTGAAAAAATGTCCCCTTATCTCCATCTTAAATAGTCCACTCTGAATGAGAAACTTCAAGGATGAAGATAGGTTGGAGAAATTGGGACTGTTTCTCGGACAGAAAAAGACTAAGAAGGGATTTAATAGAGATTTCAAAATCATGAAGGGTCTTGTGGGACAGGGAAGAGAATGAAGAGACACAGATTCAAAATTATTTGTAAAAGAAACAAATGCAACATGAAAAAAAGAATTCCCCACAGATGGTGATCAGGCCCTGGAATGTAGTTCCTGGAAATGTGGTGGAGATATGTTCAATTGAGGTGTTCACACGAGGCATTGGATGGTTATTAAATAGAAACCGTGGCCAGTGTTACAGAAAGTAGGTAGGAGATTGGCTCCAAGTTAAATGCTGAGAGAGCTGGAAATGTGTTGCTGGAAAAGCGCAGCAGGTCAGGCAGCATCCAGGGAACAGGAGAATCGACGTTTCGGGCAAAAGCCCTTCTTCAGGGCTTATGCCCGAAACGTCGATTCTCCTGTTCCCTGGATGCTGCCTGACCTGCTGCGCTTTTCCAGCAACACATTTCCAGCTCTGATCTCCAGCATCTGCAGACCTCACTTTCTCCTAAATGCTGAGAGAGCCAGTCAGGCTACAATGGGGCAAATGGTCTCCGTGTGCACCATAAATATTCTGTGATCCAGTGAAGTTGTACAGTCAATGTGAATGGGGGTGGATATTGGGCTGTGTGGCTACATCAACAACTAATTCTTCAGAGGAGAGGGGAAGGAGAGGAGCCTGAGACAGTCAGTCTGTCAGAAACAGAATTCATTCCAGTCATTTGGAATTCGTTCTTGCTGTACTCCAGAGCTCACTGTTTCGATGAGTCTCTAGTAAGTAATTAAGGTCTTAAAGCTCTATTCTTAACACTTTAAGATGTGTTTACAATTTCATGGGAATACCCAAATGGTTGGTGCACAAGAGGTCTCCATTCAATGGCAACAAACTGCAGGAGTTTGTCCCTGAGTATTGAACAGAACTATTTCCTATCCGTAAATATCATTGATTTCCTCTCTGGTCCAAAACAGTAAACCCAAGGCTGGAGGATCCTCACTCTGGGCAGTGTTACCCTGGAACTAACAGCAGAGAGCGGCGCGAGCTGGGCGGAAGTGAAGTTGGAGCGCAGAGCTGGTCGGGAAGGTAAGTGATTGATATTTGAGTGGGTGTGTTCTAGACCCCAGGCCCTACATAGTAGGGCCTCCCTCCCATCCTCCTCCTCTAACCTAATTTTAAAGTCCATAGGTAAGCTACTCAGTATTCTTGTTTTGGAGACGAGGTGTAGAGTAATGGCAGCGCAGGCAGTGGAATGTTCCTCCTGCAGGATGTTCGAGGTAGGGGTGACCACCGATACTCCTGCTGACTTCATCTGCAGGAAATGCAGTCAGATCCTGCTCCTCACAGAAGAGTTAGGGAACTGGAACTGGAGTTGGATGAACTGAGGATTATTCGAGAGGCTGAGAAGGTGATAGATAGAAGCTACAGGGACATAGCTACGCCAGAGAACAGAGGTAGCTGGGTAACAGTTAGAGGTGGGAAGGGGAGGAAGCAGGCAGTGCAGGGATCCCCTGTAGTCATTCCCCTAAACAATAGGTATACCGCTTTGGATACTGGTGGGGGGAACCTAGTAGGGGTAAGCTGCAGTGACCGGGTCTGTGGCCCGAGGTCTGGCTCTGAGGCTCAGAAGGGAAAGGGGGAGAGGAGGAGAGCGCTAGTTATAGGAGA
>NC_057730.1:58619390-58637888 GCF_004010195.1 Chiloscyllium plagiosum | reverse complement strand
CAACAGAGTGTTACAAGGGGACATAAATTTAAGGTGAAGGGTGGAAGGTATAGGGGAGATGTCAGAGGTGGGTTCTTTACCCAGAGCGTGGTGAGGGCATGGAATGCGCTGCCTGTGGGAGTGGCAGAGTCAGAATCTTTGGTGACCTTTAAGCGGCAATTGGATAGGTACATGGATGGGTGCTTAAGCTAGGGCAAATGTTTGGCACAACATCGTGGGCCGAAGGGCCTGTTCTGTGCTGTATTGTTCTATGTTCTATGTTCTATGTTCTAACATGAAGAATCACCAATACTGACCAATCAGAAAGTGTTGGCCAGTGGATACCGCGAATGACTTATTCCCAGAATTTTGCGACTTTCTATCCATGATGTTTAACACATTAGAGGGAAAAAACTTCACCTTTAAATGCCACAAGGAACTAGTTGGCAGTATTCTGCTGTCATCCTGTCCTTTTTGATTGTAATGAAGATACTGCCCTCAAATGGTGACAAAGCTCACCACCTCCTGAAACAGGTTAACCATCAAACACCATAAAAAGACCAACTCAGCCCCTACCCTGAGCCCTGGACCAATGACAAATGGAAGGAGGATGGAGTAACATGATGGAACTGTTAAAACAGTTTTAACCATGAACCACAGCCTAAACTGAAGTGTGTGTGTTCAGGTAGCAGACAGACCATCTTAAATGTGTCTGGTTTTGGAACATTCACAGTGGGACATGTTATTTACCCAATCTAACCAGGGGCACAGTGCAATCAGAACCAGGCTTGAATTTATCTGCCAGAAAGACCAGGAGGAGGTGTTCATCTGCCCCTCAATGAAACCTTCAGCCTCCCTGCTCCTCCTCATGAACTCCCTGAGGTCCAAGCTGTTCCCGATCACCTGCAGCTCTCTCAGACCTGACCTACCGCCTCTCAATAGTTTTCTCCACAGTGTCTGGCTAAGCCCATCATTTTGACCAGATTTTCCCTCCTCTTCCCAAAATCACTCCAACTTTCCCAAAATATCAGGATCTACTTTTCAATTGTTGAAAAACTTTGTGGTGATTTCTAAAAAAGAACAAATTCCAAGTCATTGAGGCCTACAGCCTGGAGACAGGCCATTTGGTCCAAACTGGTCCATACCAACCAAAATGTCCATCCACAGTAACCCCATTTCCCTGCACTTGACCCATATCCTTCTCATCCTTTCCTAATCATGTATTTTTCCAAATGCCTTTTAAATGTCGTTAATGTAGCCGCCTCAACCACTCCGCTGGCAGCTCATTCCATATGTGTACCCCCCTCTGTGTAAAACAGTTGCCCCTCAGGTTCCCTTTTATTCTTTCCCCTCTAACCTTAAACTGGTTCCCTCATCCTCGATTCCATAACTCTGGGAAAGGGCTGAGTGGATTCACCCAATCCATGCCTCTCATGATCGTAAACACCTGTATGAGGCCCCCCCTCAGTCTCCTACTGTCTAAAGAAAAAAGTCCTCTCTTGTCCAACCTCTCCCTATAACTCAGACCATTGAGTCCTAGCAACATCCTTGTAAATTTCTTCTGCACTCTTTCCAATTTAATAACAAGGTGACCCAAATGGAACACAATACTCCAAGTGAGCCTCACCAACATCCTATACAACTGCAATGTAACTTCCCAACTTGTATACACAGTGCACTGACTGATGAAGGTCAGTGTGCCCCAAAAGCCTTCTTCACTGCCCTCACTACCTGGGACTCCACTTTCAGAGAACTGTGCACCTGAACTCCAAGGTTCCTCTGTTCTATTAGGAGAAAGTGAGGACTGCAGATGCTGGAGATCAGAGCTGAAAATGTGTTGCTGGAAAAGCGCAGCAGGTCAGGCAGCATCCAAGGAGCAGGAGAATCGACGTTTCGGGCATGAGCCCTTCTTCATGCCCGAAACATCGATTCTCCTGCTCCTTGGATGCTGCCTGACCTGCTGCGCTTTTCCAGCAACACATTTTCAGCTCCTCTGTTCTAATACACTCCTTAAGGCTCTACCATTCACCATGAAACTCCTACCTTGATTTGACTTTCCAATATGCAAGACCTCACACCTGTCTATATTAAACTCCATTTGCTATTTTTTGGCCCACTTCCCCAGCTGATCAAGGTCCTGCTGCAATTTCCAAAACCTTCCTTACTGTCCACGATACCGCCTATTTTAGTGTCATCAGCAAACTTACTAATCATGTCTTGGACATTCTCATCCAAAACAGTAATGGGCCCAGCACCAACCCCTAGACACTCCACTAGACACAGGCCTCCAGTCTGACAAGTATCCTTCCACGATCATCCTCTTCTTCTTACCACCAAATCAATTTTGTATCCAATTTGCCAGCTCGCCCTGGATTCCATGTGATCTAACCTTCCAGAGCTGCCTACCATGTGCAACCTTATCAAAGGCCTTACTGAATTCTATATAGACTATGTCTACCGCCCTGCCCTCATCAACTTTCTTGGTCACTTCATCAAAGAACACTAACAAATATGTGAGGCATGATCGTTCTCTCACAAAGCCATGCTGACTATTTCTAATCAAACCAGGTCTTTCCAAATGCATGTGTATCTTATCTCAGTACCATCTCAAGTAATTTACCCACCACAAAATGGTCTATAGTTCCCAGGATTTTCTTTGCAGCCCTTCTTGAATAAGGTTACAATATTCGCTACCGTCCAGCCTTCCAGGACCTCACCCATGGCTAACCATGAAGCAAAAATATCAGCCAACAACCTTGCATATTCTTCTCTAGCCTCTTGCAGTTTTCTTGGATAGATCTGGTCATGACCAGGAGATTGAGCCACCTTCATACATTCTAATGCATCCAACACCTCCTCTACTGTGATATGGACTGTCCCCAAGTATGACCACTAACTTTCCCAAGTTTCCCAGTCTTTATGTGTTTCCCCACAATAAACACAGGAGAAATATTCATTGAGAACCTCACCCATCTCCTGCAGTTCTACACACACGTCCACTTTGGTCCTTGAGGGGCCCTAGATATATTAAAGGAAAAAGAATAACTAAAGAACCTCTTTGGATTCACCCTAATCTTCTCAGCCAAGGTTATCTCATGCCCCCTTTTCACCCTCCTAATTTCCTTCTTCAGTAAACTCCTGTATCCCCTATGTACCTCCAGGGATTCCCTTGATCCCAGCTGCCTGTACCTGAGCCATACTTCTTTTTTCTTCTGGTGAAAGCCTTAATATCTCTTGTCATCCAGGGTTCCCTTTTCCAGGCCAACCTTGCCCTTCACCCTCTGAGGAACATATAGACCCTGAACTCCAGCTATCTCACTTTTGAAGACTCATCAGACATCCCTTTGCCTGTGTCCTCACTATAACCAGGTTGTGAAGGTTGCTGGAGAGGGTACTGGGAGATAGGATCTTTTTATATTTGGAAAGGAATGAACTTATTAGTGATGGGCAACATGGTTTTGTGTGGGGGAGATCGTGCCTTACTACCTTGTTAGAATTCTTCGAGGAAGTGACCAAGTTGTTAGATGAAGGAAGGGCTGTTGATGTCATATACATGGACCTTAGTAAGGCGTTTGATAAGGTTCCCCATGGTAGACTAATAGAGAAAGTGAAGTCACATGGTGTGCAGGATGTTCTAGCTAGGTGGATAAAGAACTGGTTGAGCAACAGGAGACAGAGAGTAGTAGTTGAAGGGAGTTTCTCAAAATGGAGAGAAAGGTGACCAGTGGTGTTCCACAGGGGTCAGTGTTGGGGCCACTGTTGTTTGTGATATACATAAATGATCTAGAAGAGGGCACTGTGGTATGATCAACAAGTTTGGAGATGACACAAAGATTGATGGAGTGGCAGAAAGCATAAGGGACTGTCAGAGAATACAGGAGGATATAGATAGACTGGAGAGTTGGACAGAAAAGTGGCAGATGACTTTCAATCCAGACAAATGTGAGGTGATGCATTTAGGCAATCTAATTCTAGAGCGAATTATACAATGAATGGAAGAGCTTTGGGAAAGATTGATGGACAGAGAGATCTGGGAGTGCAGGTCCATTGTACCCTGAAGGTTCCTGCACAGATGGATAGAGTGGTCAAGAAGGCATATAGTATACTTGCCTTCATTGGACGGGGTATTGAGTATAAGAGCTGGCAAGTCATGTTAAAATTGTACAAGACATTGGTTCAGCCACATTTAGAATACCGTGTACAGTTCTGGGCGCCACATTACCAAAAGGATGTGGACGCTTTGGAGAGGGTGCAGAGAAGGTTTACGAGGATGTTGCCTGGTATGGAAGGTGCTAGCTATGAAGACACTTTGAGTAGTTTAGGTTTATTTTCACAAGAAAAAAGGAGATTATGGGGGGACCTGATTGAGGTTTACAAAATCATTAAGGATATAGACTGGGTGGATAGAGATAAGCTTTTTCCCAGGGTGAAGGATTCAATAACGAGAGGTCACGATTTCAAGGTGAGAGGTGGAAAGTTTAAGGCGGATACATGCGGTAAGTACTTTACACAGAGGGTGGTGGGCGTTTGGAATGCCTTGCCAGCAAAGGTGGTAGAGGCAGGCACGGTAGATTCATTTAAGATTCATCTGGACAGATGAGTAGGTGGGGAGCAGAGGGATACAGATGCTTAGGAACTGACCGATAGGTTTAGACAGTACATTTGGATTGGCTCAGGCTTGGAGGGCCGAAGGGCCTGTTCCTGGGTGTAAATTTTCTTTGTTCTCTGACATAGCAGACTCTGTCCAGTACTGAAGGATGGTTCTCATCAGCTGTCATTCCGGAAGTCTATCGGCCCACGATGGAGATTACCTTTCAGGTGTAGAGTGGACAGCCTGAGTTGCCAAGTATCTAGTTTAACAAAGTGGCCAAAAAAGGTTGATGCAACAACAGACTGGTGCAGAGTAAATTCATCATTGCCCATAACTCTGCCAGAAGCTTTCACCAACATGACTGAAGATGGCTACATACCAACTGCACTGCAGGTTTTATAAGAGCAACTCAGAGGCTAGGAATACTGCAGCAAGTAACCCACCTCCTGACTCCCCAAAGCCTGTCCACCCATCTACAAGGCACAAGTCAGGAGTGTGATGGAATACTCCCCACTTGCCTGGATGGGTGCAGCTCTAACAACACTCAAGAAGCCTCACACCATATAGGATATAGCAACTGCTTGATTGGCACTACATCCATAAGCATCCACTCCCTCCACCACTGACACTCAGTAGCAGCCATGTACACTATCTACAAGATGCACTGCAGAAATTCACCAAAATCCTCAGACAGCACCTTCCAAACCCACAACTACTTCCATCTAGAAGGACACGAGTAGCAGATACATGGGAACGCCACCCCCTGCAAGTTTCCCTCCAAGTTACTCACCATTCTGACATGGAAATACATAGTGATGAAATGGCAGTCTCTGGGTAACAATCCTGGAATTCCCTCCCTAAGGACATTGTGGGTCTAACCTACAGCACATGGACTGCAGCGGTTCAAGAAGGCAGCTCACCCCCACCTTCTCAAGGGCAGCAAGAGCAGACAATAAATGCTGACCCAGCCAGTGATGTCCACATCCCCGGAGTGAATTGTAATAAAAAAGATTTTACCAAAACCAGAGAAGGTCCTTTGTCTGTGCTCAAATGCAGTGAGAGCAAGCCATAGCTATCTATGTGGGGGTCGCACTATTCTGGCAGAATTATATAACTGTTACGTTTGCTTTGCCCATTCAGGAAGTGAGATTACGAAGGCCCTCTCCTTCCATAAAGCACCTCCATCATAACAAACTGGAGCTGCTTCAGGGAGAAATTTTCTGATTTGAGAATACATGTAATTCCGGGTCGCAGTCAGTTTCACAATCTTGTGTGTTCTTCCGAAGAGCAGAAAGAATGGGATTTTCCCAAGAGCCTTCGCTCCCCCCGCCCCCACCCCACTTTACTCACTGCAGGCAGCTGGTCTCCCCCTTCATGCCTTTGTGCTTTCTCCCTTGCAGTGTGCAGCCCTGTGCTGGAGGAACCTGTGCTGCTCCCAGGATCTGCCAACAACAACCAACACCCTCTCAGATGCCGCCCCAGTTACTGCAGAGTTAATCAATTACAGACAGCTCCTCAAACCACTCAAATGTTTCCACAAACTCCAGTCCAGAAAATCCTGTGAATTACTTAGCACCTTTTTAAACAGAGCTGGACCTCAGAACTCATGTGCAGCAACATGAAGATAGAACATAGAACATTACAGCGCAGTACAGGCCCTTCGGTGCTCGATGTTACACCGACCTGTGGAACCAAACTGAAGCCCACCTACCCTACAGTATTCCATTTTCATCCATATTCTATTAATGACCATTTAAATACCCTTAAAGTTGACGAGTCTACTACTGTTACAGGCGGTGAATTCCAATGCCTTTACTACTTTCTGAGTAAAGAAGCTACCTCTGACATTGTCCTATATCTATTAGCCCCCTAATTTAAAGCTATGTCCTCTCATGCTAGCCATCACCATCCAAGGAAAAAGGCTCTCACTGTCCAACCTATCTAACCCTCTGATTATCTTATGTCTCAATTTACTCACCTCTCAACCTTCTTCTCTCCAACGAAAACAGCGTCCAGTCCCTTAGCCTTTCCTCATAAGACCTTCCCTCCATACCAAGCAACATTTGAGTAAATCTCCTCTGAACCCTGTCCAAAGCTTCCACAAACTTCCTACATGCGGTGACCAGAACTGTACACAATACTCTAAGTGCGGCCGCACCAGAGTTTTGGACAGCTGCAGCATGACCTCATGGCTCTGAAACTCAATCCCTCTACCAATAAAAGCTAACACACAGTATGCCTTCTTAACAAACCTATCCACCTAGATGGCAACTTTCAGGGATCGATGTACATGGACACCAAGATCTCTCTGCTCATCTACACTACCAAGAATCTTACCATTAGCCTAGTACTCTATTCCTGTTGCTCCTTCCAAAATGAATCACCTCACACTTTTCCACATTAACCTCCATTTTCCAACTCTCAGCCCAGCTCTGCAGCTTATCTATGTCCCTCTATAACCTGCAACATCCTTCAGCACTCTCCACAACTCCACCGACTGTAGTGTCATCCGCAAATTTACTAACCCATCTTTCTACGCCCTCATCTCGATCATTTATAAAAATGACAAACAGCAGTGGCTCCAAAACAGATCTTTGCAGTATACCACTCGTAACTGAACTCCAGGTTGAACATTTCCCATCAACCATCACTCTGTCTTCTTTCAGCTGGCCAATTTCTGATCCAAACCGCTAAGTCACCCTCAATCCCATGCCTCCGTATTTTGTGCAATAGCCTACCATGGGGAACTTTATCAAATGCCTTACTGAAATCCATATACACCACATCAACCACTTTACCCTCATTTAAAAACCCCTCCTTGAGAATATCAATCCTGTCTAGTCTAGTAGCCTGTATCTCAGTATTCTCCTCGATAACATTGTCTTTTTTCAGTGTGAATACTGAAGAAAAATATTCATTTAGCACTTATCTCCTTGGACTCCACGCACAACTTCCGACTTCTATCCTTGATTGGCCCTAATCTTACTCTAGGAGAAAGCGAGGACTGCAGATGCTGGAGATCAGAGCTGAAAATATGTTGCTGGAAAGGTGCAGCAGGTCAGGCAGCATCCAAAGAGCAGGGGAATCGACGTTTTGGGCATGAGCCCTTCTCTTGAAGAAGGGCTCATCCCGAATCGTCGATTCTCCTGCTCCTTGGATGCTGCCTGACCTGCTGCACTTTTCCAGCAACACATTTTCAGTCCTAATCTTACTCTAGTCATTCTTTATTCCTGATATACCTGTAGAAAGCTTTAGGGTTTTCCTTGATCCTATCTGCCAATGACTTCTCATGTTCCCTTCTGGCTCTTCTTAGCTCTCTTTGGGTCTTTCCTGGCCAACTTGTAACTCTCAAGCCTCCTAACTGAGCCATCACATCTCATCCTAACACAAGCCTTCTTCTTCCTCTTGACAAGAGATTCAACTTCTTGAGTAAACCATGGCTCCCTCGCTCGACCACTTCCTCCCTGCCTGACAGGTATGTACTTATCAAGGACACTCAGCAGCTGTTCCTTGAATAAGCTCTACATTTCATTTGTGCCCGTCCCCTGCAGTTTCCTTCCCCATCCTATGCATCCTAAACCTTACCTAATTGCATCATAATTCCCTTTGCCCCAATAATTCTTGCCACGTGCAGTATACCTACCCCTTTCCATCACTAAAGTAAACAGACGTTAGGGCAGGAGTCATCATAAAACAATGCTTCAAACTGGAAATACTCAATGTCCAATTCTCACCCACTTCTGGTTTCAATGGAGGGACAAAGAGGGACTGAAGAAATCAGCAGGGGCCAGGTTAACAACTCAATATTATAATAAGAAAGGGCCCGACCTGAAACGGTGACTCTCCTGCTCGACTTGCTGTGCTTTTTCCAGCTCCATACTTTATTGCATCTGACTTTCCAGCATCTGCAGTCCTCACTATCTCCAATGAGCTTATTTGCCTCATGTTTTTCCATGTTCAGAATGTGACACTGTCTAGCTGGAAGCCCCTTGGCCTTGGGAAAGCTGGTTCTGATGAATGGGGAGGACACTGCATTCAGAAAGTGACTATCCATCCTCTTCAATGGTTGATTGAGTGAGCACCTTCCAAGTGAACTTTAGGGCTGTGAATCTGCACAGTGAGGGATGGTACAGACACACTGGTCATCAATGAGGTTTGCTCATCCAAAACATGGTCAAGAAATGCTGGTGCCATGGGTAACGCTGCACAAGGGTAACGCTCTCAGCTTTCACGTTTCAATCCATCACTTTCCTGTTCCATTTCTCTTCCAAGTTTCACCTTAAATGTGACCTCAAAGCAGCAACAATTTACTGTGCGATGTGCGAGAGGACAGGAAGAAAAGCAGTGCTAATCATCCAGCCTCTTGGAACAGTACCCCCTGACACAATACCCAACATCCATCGTTTGTTCTTAGTTGGAAAAACCATATGGACAAAATGTGACCATCTCATAGTACTTCCCACTCCCTACTCCTGTGTAGGAGCCCAGTCGACATTTTGTCTTGCTGCACTAACAGATATTCAGAGTGTATTCATATCACGGTCAAATAGTGCAGTTGTGAGAAAAATGACTTCAGTTAAGATACCTGAAGGTATGCAATGTTATCATTAACATGCAAACAGACAGACATTATCCAAGTGCTTCTTCAACCCTTTGGGTCCACTGTAGAGACCAGTGTGGTTTCCGTAATTCAGTTACCGAGGCTATCCAGGGATTGAGAGGAAAAATGTTCACTGAACAGCTTTTGACCCTCCCAGTATGGCACTGTTGTAATAACATGCTGCTGCCATGAGAGGACCTCACTCAACTGTGGAAAAGCAAAGCTGCTTCTTCCAGGAAAGGAACTAAACAGAACCCAGCGAGGGGGAGTCTGAAAGAATTGGAGTCTGATTGCAATAATGTTCAGACTGGAATTGTACATGAGATTCACAATTAGCTGTACACTCTCATTGCCTCACTATCGATGAGGAGAATGGGGCACATTGGGAATCCCTGTCCAATCAGACTCCTTCCAACTCTGTCCTGTTATGCCTCTCCAATTCAATATCTGTCCTAATACCTCATTTTGAAGCTGTCAATAACTTTATTCAGATTCTCTTTCAATACTCTTTGAACATTTTGCTTCATTAAATATATTAAAATACAAGTTATTGTTTTGATAGATCTAAACAAATTGTCTTTCTCGAAACCTTTCCAATGTATTTAATTTCCATGTTACTGGGAAATACATGTTTTTGGGATTTACACAAGACCATTTCTCAAACTCAGGATCAATAACATGACTGAGGTACAAATTCCTGGTAGAGAATTTAACAAAAAACACTTTCCACTTGATTCTAAAAGCTGGAATTCACAGGGTCATCCTTCTGGGATGTGATCCTTCCAACACTGAAACATGCCCCTTTTGGTAAACCATTTTGGACTGAAACGCGAAGTATTGTCACCCAGAGAGGGGCAAGCCCCATGCAATTCACTGCCACAGAAAAAAAGACTCAAGGTCAAAACAGTGCATGATTTCAAGAGGGAGTTGGATATAGAACAAGGAACTATAGGGATCAAATGATCTGGGGAAAAAACAGGAACAGGCTATTGAGTTGGATATCTATGGTGTTACCGTTACTGAACCCCACACTAACAATATCCTGGATGTTACCATTGAACAGAAACTTAACTCGACATGCCACATAAACAAAGTGGATTCAAAAGCAGTTCAGAGGTTAGGAACACTGCAACGAGTAACTCACCTCCCGAGTCCCCAAAGCCTGTCCACCATCTACAAGGCGCAAGTCAGGAGTGTGATGGAGTACTGCTAAAATTGAATTGATGGACCAGCCCCAATACCACTCAAGAAGCTTGACACCATCCAGGTCAAAGCAGCTCACTTGATTAGCACCATATCCACAAATCTCCACTCTCTGCATCATTGACACTCAGTAGCAGCAGTGTGTACTATCTACAAGATGCACTGCAGAAACTCAAAGATCCTCACATAGCACCTTCCAAACCCATGACCACTTCTATCTAGAAGGACTAGGGCAGCAGATACATGGGAACACCATCACCTGCAAGTTCCTGTCCAAGCCACTCACCATCCTGACTTGGAAATATATCACCGTTCCTTCAGTGTTGTTGGGTCAGAATCCTGGAATTCCCTCCCTTAGGGCATTGTGGGTCAACCCACAGCACACAGACTGCAGCGGTTCAAGAAGGCAGCTCACCCCCACCTTCTCAAGGGGCAACTAGAGACAGAGAATAAATGCTGGTCCAGCCAATGTCTATGTCCCATGAGTGAATAAAAACAGCCCTGATCATACTGAATGATGGAACAGACTCAAAGGGCTGAATAGCCTGCTCCTATTTTCTGCATTTCTGTGGAGGGCAGTAGTTGCACAAACTGAAAATTGACTCCAAAATGGAGATGGGTGTCAGTGGGCAGACAGCTTTTATTATAAATGCCATCTGCCTGGCAAAACCAACAGCAGTGTCTATGTCAGCAATTTTCATCCACTTTGACAAAACTGGAATTAAATAGAAGCAGAGATTCACAAGTTATTTCAGCCAGCAGCAATGTTGACACAAACCGTGAATAGTTTACTGAAAGCAGTGAGTGATTCTCCACAATGGTAATAGTGTATTCCCAGTCAACGTAAAACATGCACATTTAGACCAAGAAATTAACTGACCTGGTGTCACCGGTGGGGCTGTGTCTTGAAAGCAATTAAATCAGTTTGCTCTCGAAGCTGTAAACCAGACTATAAACCATACCACAGGTCACTAACACATACCTCTAACTGTGTCCTAACTTGGTCAGAAGTCTCATGACACCAGATTATAGTCCAACAGATTTATTTGAAAATACAAGCTTTCAGGGCCGTGCCACTTTGTCAGATAACAAGTGTAGCAGGATACATAGGGCACAGAACTTGCAAGAAAGAGATCAAACATCTGATGGGATGTATTAAACAAACCCAGATAGCTGTTAAGTCTGTAATCACCTAGAATGGCGATACAGGTTTTGATTGATTAATATGTAAATCCCAGAATTTACTGCCCCAAGATAACCAGGTATTATCAGTAAATTTTAAAAAAGGTGACATCTCAGCTCAGCCACTGCATTAAAGGTGTGACGTTAGAGACTGTCTTGTCCCAATCTGGAGTCAGATTGGTGGTACAATATATCCAAAGTAGGAATTTTTAAAAATGTTACATTGGGGGCTGGATATCTGAGAGAGCGTTTCTATGTGAGTGAGTGAGTGAATGAGAGATCACCTGTAGTGTGACATGAACCCAAGGTCCTGGTTGAGGCCACCCTCATGGGTGCCAAACTTAAGCTATCAGCATCTGCTCGACCACTTTGCGTTGTTGCATATCCCAAAGTCCACCTTGGAGAATGGTCACCCAAAGATCCGAGGCTGAATGTTCTAGACTGCTGAAGTGTTCCCCAACTGGGAGGGAACATTCCTGTCAGTTGATTGTTGCATAGTATCCATTCATCCATTGTTGTAGCGTCTGCTTGGTCTCGCCAATGTACCATGCCTCAGGCCATTCTTGTCTGCAGTGTATAAGATCAATAACATTAGCAAGTTGAGAAGTTTTATAGCACAGCTTGAGGTTCTGGATGTTTTGCTCGCTGAGCTGGAAGGTTCATTTCCAGACATTTTGTCAAACTACTAGGTAAGATCTTCAGTGGGCCTCAGGTAAACACTGCTGATAAAAAGCAGCAGGAATTATGTTTAGGTTTCCTTGGAGGTTTGTGAAAAGATTTGTAGCTCGGGTGCTCGTTGTTGTGGTTCTGTTCGCTGAGCTGGGAATTTGTGTTGCAGACATTTCGTCCCCTGTCTAGGTGACATCCTCAGTGCTTGGGAGCCTCCTGTGAAGCGTTTCTGTGATCTTTCCTCCGGCATTTATAGTGGTTTGTACCTGCCGCTTCCAATTGTCAGCTCCAGCTGTCCGCTGCAGTGGCCGGTATATTGGGTCCAGGTCGATGTGCTTATTGATTGAATCTGTGGATGAGTGCCATGCCTCTAGGAATTCCCTGGCTGTTCTCTGTTTGGCTTGTCCTATAATAGCAGTGTTGTCCCAGTCGAATTCATGTTGCTTGTCATCTGCGTGTGTGGCTACTAAGGATAGCTGGTTGTGTTGTTTTGTGGCTCGTTGGTGTTCATGGATGCAGATCGTTAGTTGTCTTCCTGTTTGTCCTATGTAGTGTTTTGTGCAGTCTTTGCACCTAACAGAGAATTCACCACAAAGGTATACAGGAAAGCCCCACACACAGACCAAACCCTGAACTACGAAAGCAACCACCCCAATTACATTAGTTTTGCTTGATGTTTATATATAATGTCATTTACAAAATATCATGCAAGAACTGTAACAAACACTACATTGGACAAACAGGCAGCACACTAGCCACCAGGATACATGAACATCAACTAGCCACAAAAAGACATGACCCTCTCACACTAGTATCCTTACATACAGATGAGGAAGGACACCACTTTGTCTGGGACAACGCATCCATCCTAGGACAAGCCAAACAAAGACATGCACGAGAATTCCTAGAAGCATAGCATTTCAACCGGAACTCTATCAACAAACACATCGAGTTAGATTCCATTTACCACCCCCGAGAAAAAGAACAGAAAGTGACTTCACCACAGGAAATGACATCACCAACCCAAAGAAACCCAAACATATAAATAGAACGCAGGAATCATCAGCAATGCTTCGCCTGAGGCCCATTGAAGATGTTACCTAGTAGGGTGACAAAACCTCTGGAAATGAACCTTCCAGCTAAGCAAGCGAACCCACATCCATAGATAACATTGGCCAAGTCACATGTAAAGGTGGTATACATGTCGATACTCTGACACGTCTTGCAGTGGTTGTCATGATCAGGATATGACACTCAACTGATTGATCCCCAGTTCTGACATGCCACAGTGAAAAACCATAACTTCCTCAGGAGAGAGACACGGGGTACAAGCAATAGAGTACCCTTTGTTGTCCTTCCCAGGAACAGAGAAATGATGCCATGTTCTTTGCAGCCTGCAAAAAATTATCGAAGGGATGAGCATCTCACCAAGACCTTCCTCACACCTCCACTTCTCACCTTTAAACAACCACCAAACCTCAAACACACCATTGTTCACAGCAAACTGCCCAGCCTTCAGGACAACGTGGACCCCAACACCATACAACTCTGTCATAGCAACCACTGCAAAATATGTCAGATCATAATAAGGAACATAGGCATAGAAGTAGGACATTCAGACCCTGAAGATGTCTCCATAGAGCAATGCTACTTTCTCCCCACCCCCACCCTCCTCATTTATCTCTCCACCCTGCAGGCACTCTGCCTCTATTCCTGATGAAGGGTTTTGCCCGAAACGTCAATTTTCCTGCTCATTGGATGCTGTCTGACCTGCTGTGTTTTTCCAGCACCACTCTAATCCAGAACCTTAATAAAAAAATGTCTACCTCAAATTTAAATTTAACAACTAAATTAACACTGACCATTTGAGAGAAAGACTTCCAAACCTCCGCTACTCTCTGTGTGTAGCAGTGCTTCCTAACATCTCTCCTGAACAACCTAGCCCTAATTCTTAGACTATGCCCCTGGTGGGGATGGTTTATATTTATTTACCCTATCTTTCCCCATTAATAGCTTGACAAGCTCAATTAGATCACCCTTAACCTTCTGAATTGCAAAGAATAAAGACTGAATTTGTCTCATCTCTCCTCATAATTGAGTCCAGGTGTCATCTTTAAGAACTTGCATTGATCTCCCTCCAAGTGGGATCTGCCTAGGGTTTTGTATAACTGTAGTATAAATATCTGTATTCTTATAATCCAATGCTTCAGATATGAAGGCCAGCATTCTGTTAGCCTTATTGACTATTCAATTAATGTCTATGATTTAAACCTGAACTTCTTTGAACATAGCCCCCTATCTCATACAGACAGAGACAGATATAGTAAAGAGATAAATTATAACAAAAATATAAACAGATGGAACTGACCAGCTTACTTGAGCAGTTTCCATGATGCATGGTATCACAGGCACGTGGGATTTTATCTTGCTTGGTTTCTGAAGTCACCAGTCAATGCAAATAGCTTCCATTAGGCTGAAGAATATTCTCCTCATTCCTGATGAAGGGGTCCTGCCGGAAACATCAATTTTCCTGCTCCTCGGATGCTGCCTGACCTGGTGTGCATTTCCAGTGCCACTCTAATCTCCAGCATCTACAGTCCTCACTCTTGCCACCTGAGGAATATTGACTTAATCCTGATAACTGGTATTCTCCAAACTTTCAACAAGTCAAAATGGGAGGAGAACTGTAGGGAGTGGGTATAATTGAAATGTGGAGCTTATTCAAGGAACAGCTACTGCGTGTCCTTGATAAGTGAGATTTGGAGATGCTGGTGTTGGACTGGGTGTACAAAGTTAAAAATCACACAACATCAGGTTAGAGTCCAACAGGTTTTATTTGGAAGCACTAGCTTTCGGAGCGCTGCTCCTCCACAACCACCTGAGGAAGGAGCGGTGCTCCAAAAGCTAGTGCTTCCAAATAAACCTGTTGAACTCTAACCTGGTGTTGTGTGATTTTTAACTTGATAAGTATGTACCTGTCAGACAGGGAGGAAGTGGTCGAGCAAGGGAGCTGTAGTTTACTAAAGAAGTCGAATCTCTTGTCAAGAGGAAAAAGAAGGCTTATATTAGGATGAGACTTGAAGGCTGAGTTACGGGGCTTGAGAGTTACAGGTTAGCCAGGAAAGATCTAAAGAAAGATCTAAGAAGAGCCAGAAGGGAACATGAGAAGTCATTAGCAGATAGGATCAAGGAAAACCCTAAAGCTATCAATGGTATATCAGGAATAAAAGAATGACTAGAGAAAGATTAGGGCCAAACAAGGATTGTAGTGGGAAGTTGTGCATGGCGTCCGGGGCGATAGGGGAAGTGCTAAATGAGTATTTTTCTTCAGTATTCACACAGAAAAAAGATAATGTTGTCAAGGAGAATACTCGGATACAGGTTACTAGACGTGTCAGGATTGACATTCGCAAGGAGGTGTTAGCAATTCTGGAAATTGTGAAAATAGGGAAGTCCCCTGGGCTGGATGAGATTTATCCTAGGATTCTCTGAGAAGCCAGGGAGGAGATTGCAGACCTTTGGTTTTGATCTTTATGTTGACATTGTCTACAGGAATAGTGCCAGAAGACTGGAGGATAGCAAATGTTGTTCCCTTGTTCAAGAAGGGGAGTAGAGATAACCCTGGAAATTATAGACCAGTGAGCCTTACTTTGGTTGTGGGTAAAGTGTTGGAAAAGGTTATAAGAGACTAGGGATAGTCAATATGGTTTTGTGAAGGGTAGGTCGTGCCTCACAAACCTTATTGAGTTCTTTCAGATGGCGACAAACAGGTGGATGAGGGTAAAGTGGTTGATGTGCTGTATGTGGATTTCAGTAAAGTGTTTGATAAGGTTCCCCACGGTAGGCTATTGCACAAAATACAGAGGCATGGGATTGAGGGCAATTTAGCAGTTTGGATCAGAAATTGGCTAGCTAAAAGAAGACAGAAGGTGGTGGTTGATGGGAAATGTTCATCCTGGAGTTCAGTTACTCGTGGTGTTCTGCAAGGATCTGTTTTGGGGCCACTGCTATTTGTCATTTTTATAAATGACCTGGATGAGGGTGTAGAAGGATGGGTTAGTACATTTGGGGATGACACTAAGGTCAGTGGAGTTGTGGAGAGTTGCAGGTTACAGAGAGACATAAATAAGCTGCAGAGCTGGACTGAGAGGTGGCAAATGAAATTTAATGTGGAAAATATGAGGTGTGAGGTTGGAAGGAGTAACAGGAATGCAGAGTACTGGGTAATGGTAAGATTCTCGGTAGTGTAGATGAGCAGAGGGATCACAGTGTCCATGTACATAGGTCCCTGAAAGCTGCCACCCAGGTTGATAGGGTTGTTAAAAAGGCATTTGGTGTGTTAGCTTTTATTGGTAGAGGGATTGAGGTTCGGAGCCATGAGGTCATGCTGCAGCTGTACAAAACTCTAGTGCGGCTGCACTTGGAGTATTGCATACAGTTCTGGTCACCGTATTATGGGAACAATATGGAAGCTTTGGAAAGGGCTCAGAGGAGATTTACAAGGATGTTACCTGGTACGGAGGGATGGACTTATGAGGAACGGCTGAGGGACATGACGCTGTTTTCATTAGAGAGAAGAAAGTTGTGAGGTGACTTAATTGAGATGTATAAGATAATCAGAGAGTTAAATATGGAAGACACGGCTAAGAGGGAAATATTATTTGCAAAGCAAAGGTTATATGAATATGGCGACAAACCAGGTAGATACTTAGCATTTCTTGCAAAGAAAAAAAAGGCCCCTCAGACTATTATGTCTATCAAGGAAAGTACGGGTATTTTGACTCATGATCATAAAAAGATTAATGCGACCTTTAGAAAATTCTATTCTGAGTTATATAAATCACAGGATTGTGAAGATAAGGCGAAGAGGATGCAGTCATTTTTTAAAAATTTGACGTTTCCAGACCTAACTCCGGAACAAATATCGGTCCTAAATGCTCCTCTTACACCCCAAGAAATAGTTGATGCAATTAGGCACCTTCAAAATGGTAAGACGCCGGGCCCAGATGGCTTTCAAGCTGAATTCTATAAAGAATTTACAGAAATACTGGTTGGTCCACTTATGGACATGTATAACTATGCATATAGCCAGGGCTGTCTCCCGCCTTCGCTGAAAGAGGCAAATATCTCTCTTATCCTCAAAAAAGGAAAGGACCCAGAAGATTGTACATCATACAGACCAATATCCTTGCTAAATGTAGATTTTAAAATCCTCTCTAAAACGTTAGCACTGAGACTAGAAAGGATACTGCCACATATTATAAAGGAGGATCAGACGGGGTTTATTAAGGGCCGTAGATCATCCAATAATGTTAGAAGGGCTCTAAATATGATTCAAGCTTGTCATCAGGGAAAGATACCAGGAGTAGTAGTTTCATTAGACGCGGAAAAGGCATCTGATAGGGTCGAATGGTCATATTTGTTTTACACATTGGAGAGGTTTGGTGTTGGACAGGTGTTTACCAAATGGATCTCAACATTGTATAGTGACCCCAAAGCAGTTGTGGTTACCAATGGATTAGGCTCGGATAGCTTCAGTGTGGGTAGGGGCTGCCGTCAGGGATGTCCCCTCTCGCCATTGTTATTCACGCTAATAATTGAACCACTAGCAGAAGCGATACGAGCTGATCCTAATATAGTGGCCCCAAGGATTGGTACAGGTAAACATAAAATTACCCTTTATGCAGATGACGTTCTTCTATTCCTCAGTAACCCATTGATGTCCATACCTCGCTTAATCCAAGTTATTAATACATTTAGTGCATTCACAGGCTATAAAATTAATTTTTCAAAATCGGAAGCTATGCCAATGGGTGGCCTTGCTGTGATACCCCGCTTAGCGGACGGTTCCCTTTTTCCCTTTCGCTGGTCCCTGGAGGGTTTCTTATATTTAGGCATTTTTATTACTCCAGTATTTGGTCAGTTGTATAAGGCTAATTTTGTGTATTTATTGGAAAGGATAAGGCAGGACCTCCAGCGATGGGGAGACCTGCCAATTTCCTGGCTGGGTAGAATAGCATTAATCAAAATGAATATCCTGCCCCATCTCCTATATCCTATGAGAATGCTTCCGGTGATGCTGCCGAGGACAGCTTTATGTAAATTATACGGCTGGCTGAGTTCCTTTATCTGGAACCATAGGCGGCCCCCCATTAAGCTGAAGAAGCTACAGCTTCCACAGGCAAGGGGTGGATTGGACTTCCCAGATTTTAGGAAATAACAATTAAGTCCCCTATTAAGTTACATAGCTGATTGGGTCTTGTCTGACCCACAA
>NC_057730.1:58607864-58618752 GCF_004010195.1 Chiloscyllium plagiosum | reverse complement strand
ATATCTGATGCTAACACATCCCGAGCATGTGAGAGACTTAAATATACACTCTGGTTAGTTGTCGGTTAGATTAGTAGATAGTAGATAGTTGAGTTTAGTTTGTTTTTTTTTTCTCTTTTTTCGGTTTTTTTTGTTAAATTTTGGCTATTGTATATTTGAGCTAATTGTATATCAATGTTTATATCTGAGAGTTTTGTTTATTTTTGTAAACTTGTAAAAATGTTAAATTTCTAATAAAAATATCTATATAAAAAAAATATGGAAGACAGTGAGAGCCTTTTTCGGACTCACCAACTTTAAGGTCATTGGATAAACATATGGATGAAAATGGAATAGTGTAGGTTAGATAGGCTTCTGATTGGTTCCACAGGTCAATGCAACATCGAGGGCCGAAGGGCCTGTACAATGCTGTAATGTTCTATGTTTTATGTTCTAACTGGAGAAACCTCTCCCAGCAGCTTTCACAGCCACAGCCTCTGTCTAAAACCACAGTTCAAAATTTGGGTTCTCTGTGTTTTTGCCCCCAACATTCTCTTTGTAGCAGCCTCCCTGTATTGCCCCTCTTAACATCCAAATAGCTGCCAGCCTTTGAGCACAATGTATCTCTAGAGCCGAAAATTCTACACTGTTCTTTGAACAAGTATCACCCTGCAAGTAATCCCCGGGCCAGGTTCCAGTAACAAATATCAGATTAGATTACTTACAGTGTGGAAACAGGCCCTTCGGCCAACAAGTCCACACCGACCCTCCGAAGCGCAACCCACCCAGACCCATTCCCCTACATTTACCCCTTCTACTAACACTACGGGCAATTTAGCATGGCCAATTCACCTAACCTGCACATCTTTGGATTGTGGGAGGAAACCTGAGCACCCGGAGGAAACCCACGCAGACACGGGGAGAATGTGCAAACTATATACAGTTAGTTGCCTGAGGCGGGAATTGAACCCGGGTCTCTGGCGCTACAAGGCAGCAGTGCTAACCACTGTGCCACCGTGCCGCCCATATCAGTTTGGTTGGTTTTATTTAAGAAGAAAGCTGCTTCTCACAGCCCAAAGGTCACTTCCAATGCACAGCTCACACAGTGCCAATCAAAAATGTGGGGAAAAAACGTGAAATAATGAAGGTCTCAATTGCACACATGCATAAGTCACTAAAGCTGGAGACTGTATTTGATTCAGCCTAAGGTGGAATCTTGCATCCAGTTGTGGGCTCCATACTTTCAGAAGGATGCAAATGTTTACAAGAATAGTTCCAGGGATGAAGAATTTCCGTGATGATAATAGATCAGGACTGTTGACATTGGATGGGAGAAGTCAGAGATCTGACTGAAATATTCAAAATCATGAGGGGTCTGAACAGACTAAGTTATAAGAAAATGTTTTCAATTGTGTGAGGATCGAGTTCAGTACATCATAGATTTATAGTATTTCACAAAATAAGAAAAAGTGACATGAGTAGAAACTTTTTCATGCAGCGAGTAGTTGGGATTGAGCCTGGGAATGGAGATTGGTTCAACTGAAGCATTCAAAAGGAAATGAGACATTTATTTAAAATGAATAGATGTGCAGGGTTACAGAGAGACAGCTGGGTTTTGGCACGATGTGAGATGCTCATTTGGAGAGCTAGTCCACACATGATGGTCCAAATGACTTCTTTCTGGATATAACAATTCTATGATTCTGTGGATGCTCAGGGATCCCCATCAATAATGTTGCCATAGTCCTCACAGACCATTGAGCCACTGTCACATTAAAGAGAGAGAACTGATGGGCATTTAACCCAAGGGTCATCATGCCTCAGATAAGGGGAGAGTTTGAGACAGGGAGTCCTTCATGGTAATTGGAGCTAGTGCAGGAATTGAATCCTCACTGTTGGCATTACTCTTCATCACAAACCAGCCATCCTGCCAACTGAGCTAACTGTTGCCATCCCCATCAAAAAGCTGAGGTGAAATGGAGAAGTCCAATCCATCTATTTTCACAACATTAATACAGTTCTTAATGAACCAGCCTTGTGGGAGCAGCACTCATTAAAATCAAACATGCAGTATCTATGGCAACTAAAATGTGGCTCTCTGTATTGGCTGAAAGTAAATATATTGTGACTCCCAATTTGGATTCAACTGCTTTAAATATTTTCTGTACTGCCAGGATGCAAATATCGAGAAGGAGAATTCTGACATAACTATTTTTGGCATCAAAATGGGTCAGAGGCCTTCACATTCAATTTTCTGGTTTGAAACATTCTTCCCAAGTGTACTCCTATCCCTCTGGCCCTGGTGACCTTATTTATATTCATTTATAGCTTGCTTCAGAGGGAGTTTAAAGCAATGTTTTCTCACTCATACACAAAGCTGCCCTTGCACCGATGGTGGCCACAATGCAGCCTTATAGGAACTGGTGATTTATGATAACATTGTTGATTATAAGTCATACAAACTGAGGACAGCCCAGAACTGTTTAAAAAAACACCATTTATATCCCAGTTACTGCTTTCATAAAAATATTATCAAATTCATCCCAGGCTTCCTCGTGATTTTAATTTTTAAATTGTCTTCCTGAGTTTTGCTCTGCTCATTCTCAGCCCAGTCTGAGCGCTGCCCTCATCCTCAATGTGCAGACTCCGTGCTTCTTGTCTTATGGAGGTAATACCTACTCCCAGGACAGGAAGCTGCAGTTGGCCATTCAACATCCCAGAGGATACAGGTTAATATTTTGTGTGAGCATCATCCACAAGGATGCCAAGAAACAGCATGATATTTACAATGATATGAACTTAATGGCCTGAATATTACATTTCAGCCCAATAAAGTGCACATGTCCAGCAGGTGAAGGTAAGCATTCAGATGCAGCAAGCACTGAAGGTAGCAAATGATATGTTGCCCTTCAAAGTAAGGGGATTTGAGAACAGGAGCAGGGATATCTTGATGCAATTGTATAGGGTTGAGAGTGTAGTGCTGGAAAAGCACAACAGGTCAGGCAGCATCCGAGGAACAGGAGAATCAATGTTTCGGGCATATGCCCTTCATCAGGACTGAAATGTCGACTCGCCTGCTCCTCAGATGCTGCCTGACCTGCTGACCTTTCCCAGCACCACACTCTCAACTCTGATCTCCAGCATCTGCAGTCCTCACTTTCTCTTTGCAATTGGACAGGGGCACGGTGAGACCACACCTGGAATATTGTGTCATGATTTGGAGATGCCGGCGTTGGACTGGGGTGTACAAAGTTAAAAATCACACAACACCAGGTTACAGTCCAACAGGTTTCATTGGAAGCACTAGCTTTCGGAACGACGCTCCTTCATCAGGTGATTGTCACCTGACAATGATGGACAATCACCTGATGAAGGAGCGTCGCTCCGAAAGCTAGTGTGCTTCCAATTAAACCTGTTGGACTATAACCTGGTGTTGTGTGATTTTTAACTTGGAATATTGTGGGTAGTTTTGGTCTCCTTATATGAGGAAAGACATTCTTGCTATAGAGGGAATGCAACAAAGGTTTCGCAAATTGATTCTTGGGGGTGGCAGGACTGACCTTTGAGGAGAAGTTGAACCAGTTATGATTATATTTGGTGGAATTCAGGAGAATAAGGTGAGATCTCATAGAAACCTTAAATTCTACAGGACTAGATAGGGTAAATACAGGAGGGATGTTCCTGATCCAGAACCAAAGATCAAAGTTTAAGGTTAGAGGATAAACCTTTTATGGCTGAGATAGGGAGAAATATCTTGACTAGGTAAAAACAAGGACTGCAGATGCTGGAGGTCAGAGTCTGAATTAGAGTGGTGCTGGAAAAGCACAGCAGGTCAGGCAGCATCCGAGGAGCAGGAAAATCAACGTTTCGGGCAAAAGCCCTTCATCAGGAATAGAGGCAGGGTGCCTGCAGAGTGGAGAGATAAATGAGAGGAGGGTGGTGATGGGAGTGGTGCCTGAAACATCAATTCTCCTGCTCCTCGGATGCTGCCTGACTTGCTGTGCTTTTCCAGCACCACTCTAAGCTAGACTCTGGTTTCCAGCATCTGCAGTCCTTGTTTTTACCTTGTTGATTTTAACCCTACTGTGAATCCTCTTGTAAGGATGCTTGCCTTGAAGAAGTTTTCCTCCTCTCTTACAAAAATCTCAATGAGTCTCTCTCTCACTGCAACCTCCAAGTCATCTCCTCTGCCCTGAAGCTCTTCAACCAAGTCCTGAAACAGACTCGACTCTATGCTACTTTCTTCCCACCACCACCCCCCTCTCACTTATCTCTCCACCCTGCAGGTACCCTGCCTCTATTCCTGATGAAGGGCTTTTACCCGAAACGTCGACTCTACTGCTCCTCGGATGCTGCCTGACCTGCTGTATTTTTTCAGCACCACTCTAATCTAGAAATGTCTTGACCCAGAGAGTGGTGAGCCAATGGAATTCACTCGCACAGAAAGCAGTCGAGGCCAAAACATGGTATGATTTCAGGAAGGAGTGGATATTGCACTTCAAGCTTGAGGAATCAATGGTTGGGGTGGGGGGAATGGTGGAGGGGGGGAGCAGGAACAGGTTATTGAGTTGGATGATCTATGTCTTATGGTCTTTCTGAACTTGGATTTCCAGAATGCAGTTGATAAATGTCGCTGGGTCAAAAATCTTGAAATTCCCTCCCTAACAGTAATGTGGGTATCCCTGCAGCAGCTCACTACCACTTTCAAGGGCAATAAATGCTGGCCCAGCCAGTGCCATCCACATCAAGAGTAAAGAAAAACAAAATCTGTTTGATAAAAGCTGAAGAATATTTGGAGGATTCAAAACTGAAGAAGTACAAAGAGTTTCCAACAACAGCAACAACATTCAGGTGTCATCATTAACACTATTCCCAACGTTACTTACTTGAAAGGCATAGGGTCATGGGGTTAAGGAGAAAAAGGGGAATAGATGTTGGGGAAGGGAAGAGAAAAGTGAGGGACAGAAGAAGTTGAGAAATTTAAGAAAGGGGAGAGGAGGATCATATAAAGAGGATTATATCCAATTAGTTACAAATCTTTAAAATTGTATTGACTATCAAATTATTGATTACAATTAATGGGATCACATGACAATTAAATCTGGTAATATATATTCTAGATGATAAATGTTATTCCAATTAATCTTCTTACTAAGTTTACAATTTGTAAAGATATCAAAAGAACAAAGTGTCAAATCACAGCCCAAATTATTTAGCTCAGGAGATAATTGATAATGAAACCAAACATTGAGGACTGAAAAAGGAGCCCAGATTGTTGGAAGCACTTCTACCTTCAAGTCAGAGCATTGTGAATCACAGCCCCACTCCAGGGCTTTCAAATAAATATTTAGATTGCCATCCACAGTTGTCCTGAGGTAGTGCTGTGCTATCATTCAGGCTGAGCTGCTAAAGCCTTTCATGTGAATGGAAAAGATCCCATTTCCACTGTTTTGAAGACCAGGGAAGCTTTACAAACACAAAAACACAAGATTTTCTGTTAATTTATTGCATTTCTGTTTGTTGGACTTTGGTACGAATGTATTTCTGACACTGCAACCTCATTGTAAAGCACTGTGGGATGTCCTGTGGTCTTAAAAGGTTCATTACAACTGAAAATCTTCCATTTTATTACTCTATACGTGTATTTTTTCCAATTTTTGACTGATCAATACCTGTCTTAAAGTTCCTCTCTAGAATTAAGATCAAGACCGTGACATCAAGGCCACATTCAACCAAGTGTGGCATCAAAGATATCTCATAAAACTGGGATCAATGGGTATTGGGAAACCTTTCCACTGATTGGAGTCATACCTGGCACATGGGAAGATGGCCTTGGGTGCTGGAGGTCCGTCATCTCAGCTCCAGGACATCTCTGCAGGAGTTCCTCAGGGTACTATCCTCGGCCCAACCATCTTCAGCTGCTTCATCAGCAATTTTCTCTCCACCATAAGGTTAGAAACATCAACATCAATCACCACTCCTTAGTTGGCCACTTAAAAATAAAAGGAAAAGCAGGAATTCTTCACTTTGTCTTGAAAGAACCCCCCCATCCGCCTCCCACCACCACCAAATGCTTAACATAAACACAGTCGCAGAATAAAGGAGATAATCAGGTGGCACCATGAAACCATCTCTGGATTCATTTTAATCTCAGTGTGATAAGATAAGAATCTCTCCTTAATGGGTAATTTGGAGATGCCAGTGTTGGACATGATGAAGGAGCGATGCTCCGAAAGCTAATGCTTCCTACTAAACCTGTTGGACTATAACCTGGTGTTATGTGATTTTTCCTTAATGTGTGTAAGTATTTATCTGAATATAAGACTCTGACATTTCCCTCTCTCCAGCAGCTCCTGAAAAGTGAGAGGAACATATGTTGTGCAGTACTATGGTGAGAGCTCTCACTCACAGTGTCCTTCACTAGGGGGCGGCTGTGCTGAACTGGAAACGCCCCGCCCCCCAGTTACTGCCTGCACTGGATGCCTTGTTAGGATTTACAGGTCGATAATTAATGTGTTTGGCTGCACCACCAGCACACTTCACTGACCATGACTCCTTCGGTGTAACTCAGACCAAAGCTCAGAGATAGGGACACTACCCCCTGCACCACATGAACTCTTTCATTCTGAAGTTTAAAAGTTTGAGGTGATCTCATTAAAACATTTACAACTCAGAGAAAACTTGACAGATTGGATATTGAGATAGCGTTCTTCTGAATGGCCTTGGGTTTAAAGGGTTAGTCATTTAGAACGGAGAAAGAAGATATATCTCTTAAACTGAAGGTTAGGGATCTTGGGAATCCTCCGATAGATTTTGGACACTAAGGTAATGAAGGATTTGGTGATAGGTTGGGAACTGGGAACAGAGAAGGAGACAAAATCTGCCACAATCTTATTGGATGGTAGGACAGGCTTTGGGAGAGAGAGATAAAAGGCTGCAGATTCTGGATTGGAAGGTAGACAGGAGGAGGCTGGAAGAACACAGAAAGCCAGGCAGTGTCAGGAGGTGGAGAAACTAGCGTTTTAGGCAGGGACAGACCACCATAAACACCGGAGGAAACATCAAAGAAGCGCTTCGCAGGAGGTTCCCAAGCACTGATGATGTCGCCTAGCCAGGGGACGAAACGTTTGCAACAAAAACTTCCAGCTCGGCGAACAGAACCACAGCAGGCATAACCTTTCTTCAGGATTGGAGGGTTATAACCGAAACGGCGCATTCTCCACTTCCTGGCTTACGGTGTTCTTCCAGGACAGGCTTTAAGGGCAGAGTGGCCTCTTCCTGATGTTCTTCAGTCATTCCGGCTGCAAGTCCGAGTAGATAAGAACTGATAGTTTCAATTTCACTTTGATATTGGTCTCCAGGGGAAACACGTTGAAGCAAAACTGACGTCGTTCCCTGGATCTGTTCCCACGGGAGTCACCCAGTTAAACCCCACTACACTACCAACCTTTTCTCCAACTACCGCAAGTTCAAAACCATCAAAAGGAGAGATCTCTCTCTCTGCTATTACAGTCTAACATCTGGGGGGGAGAGAGAGTGTGAGTGAGAGAGAGTGTGAGTGTGGAACAACTTGGTGTCTAGAACCAAGCGGAGTCTGATATTGGATTTAACTCCTGTAGGTATATCAGGAACTGCTGTAGGCTCTGGCCTTTCCATCCAAGCTGCTGAAACACGAACTGAAATGCTACCTACTGAATGTCTAAAAATAGGAAACATTCCAAAACATCAGAAAACGAGAGAAAAACAAATTACTGGACAAGTCAGCAGGTCTGGCAGCATCTGTGGAGAGAAATCACGAAACGTTAACTCTGTAAATAATCTAATCTAAAAAATCACGAAACGTTAACTCTGATTTCTCTGCACAGATGCTACCAGACCTGCTGAGCTTTTCCAGCAAATTGTTTTTGATCTCCAGTATCTGCAGTTATTTCCGCTTTTGAGAGAAGATTTGTTGGAAATTGGAAAGTTTAGAAAGCCTGTTGCGTGAAATTGAGCAGACTCCGATTATCCAACAAACTGCACGGAATTCGCTTCATTCGACCTGACGCACATTGTCCAACCTCCTGATTTTCAAACATCCCCTGAAACCCCCCCTCGTTCTTTACACTATCCCCATGTGCTGTGCAGAGTTCCTGAGACCGGTCAAATCTGCAGGTTATACAAATTGCATAGACATCAGGCTCTAACTGATTTGTCTGATAAACTCCATCTTTCGAAAGCGTTGTGCATACTACTTTAAAATTAAAAACAAAATTTTATTTTAATAAAAATAGCCCAGACTATCCGGTTGGAACTGGCATGTACCCACAGGACCAATTAAAACCGAAATATTCCTCACGTTTTTATTTTAAATCAGTCTCTTAAATTTTTGGTATTCTCTTTCATTTTGTTTTCTTTTCAAAGTTTTGCGAGGATTTCCTTCATCGTTAAAGAGTTGAAACATTGAGGGGTTTAAACATTAAGCTCAGCAGATCCACATTGATTCCGGAGGTTGCATTAATTTATTGTCCTGGCTCTGATCATGTAAATCGTTCTCTACCATCTGTGAGTTAACCGTTACCAAGTCTCGTTAACGTTTTTTTAAGTAAAGGGCCGTGAATTATCTGAGTCCCTTTTCCAATTCCCTGATTAGGTGCATGTGAAGGTTGTGAACGTGATTAGAAAGTTGAGTGAATTCATTCAAACAATCTCAAGCTAACAGCTTTCATATGTAGCTTAGGAAAAACTCCTTAAAATCAAACTGCCGCTATAAAAATAAAATATAGTAGCAATGTGGAAATATTTAATTACGGTCATCTTCACATCTGCTCTGAGCAGTTGTTAAAATTAACTGATGCTACAAATGAAAGATCAAGCATTTACGTAACATCATAATACAAATCACTCTCTGAACAATGAATTGTTTTGCAGTGTGAATGTTTTGTTATTTAAACTAAAGCTGCCGTGAATTTGTACAAAGCAAAATCTCGGGAATATCACGTGATAAATAGCGATGGGGATGCTAGCCTGAACAATCTGTCTTTGCTTGACTCCAGATTAATTGAAATGGATAGTTAAAGGGCCAGGCTTATCCGATGGTGGAGCTCGATGTGAGGTTTCTGACAGGAAGGGGGGGATATTCCCACCAGCCAAGCTGATCTCGCAGCAATGACTGCAGATGCTGGAAACCAGGTTCTGGATTGGTGTTGCTGGAAGAGCACAGCAGTTCAGGCAGCATCCGAGGAGCAGAGAAACCGACCCTTCGGGCAAAAGCCCTTCCTGATGAATTTCGCTGCACCTCGGATGCTGCCTGAACTGCTGTGCTCTTCCAGCACCACTGATCCAGAACCTGATCTCGCAGTCAGAGTTTCCCACATCACGGTTCCTGTGATTTATTTCATTAAATAAAGATATTAAGCATGAAGATAAATAAGAACCTTCTGGAAATCGAGCTTTAATTGTTGGAATGAAAGATACTCATTTAAGGAACCGAAAGAACAGCGGATGTTGTAAATCAGACACAAAAACATTAGTTGTTGAAAAAGCTCAGCAGGTCTGGCAGCATCTGTCGAGAGAAGGTCACTAGATCCGAAAGGTTAACTCCGATTTCTCTCCACAGACCTGCTGAGCTTTTTCAGTTAAGGAATACACCTTTTATCCACATATTATCCAACCCCAACGATGTTGGTGACCTTCCAGAGGAAGTGGATACATCATGTTTAAAAGGTATTTGGATAAACTGGTGACTAGGAAAGGTTTGGAGGGATATGGTTTAATTTGGGATTATGGTCGGTATAGACAGGCTAGATCTCCGTGCTGCTGAAATGCAGTAACTTTTTGCCGCTGCGTGAGAATGAAAGGGAGAGTTTTTGTCAAAGCGCGCTCACGGGTTCACCCTGCGGTTTCAGTGAAAGTACAATCCGACCCGAAAAAGCACTTTCATTTCAGAAACGGAGAAACGGTCAAGGGCGCTGGCAGCTGGAGATGTGCTCAGACCGGCAACATGTAAGAACTTAAAGAGATTGCCTTTGAAATTAGTTTAAAGATATCAATGTCATTATGAAGGTGTCTCTTTAATCCTTTAATACATCGCGAGAAACGGGAGCTAGTTGTCCTGGTGAAATACTGCAATGTGGTTTTTGTTTTCAATAGTTCAAGATTGTCGAATGAATAGTTATATTTCTGGACAGCAACTTGTCATTGTATCCTTTTGTGATGTAGTGAGCAGGAGGAAACTAATGCAATGGATTGGATTTTGAAATTCGAATAAACATCTTCTATTGGACGGTGGACCTTCCTAAATGAACCCAGTTTGTTTTTAACATCAATGATCCAGTTAGATAAGGGGGAGGGGGGGAGTGCTGTTGGTGCAGTGCGGGGTTTACAGAAAATACCCTCCCCCGAGAAAGGGTTCGGCCTGTGGACCCCCTCCTTCAGAGAAACTTAGCGCCGGTTTCCACACCCCACCCCACCCCACCCCACCCCACCCCACCCCACCCCACCCCACCCCACCCCACCCCACCCCACCCCACCCCACCCCACCCCACCCCACCCCACCCCACCCCACCCCACCCCACCCCACCCCACCCCACCCCACCCCACCCCACCCCACCCCACCCCACCCCACCCCACCCCACCCCACCCCACCCCACCCCACCCCACCCCACCCCACCCCACCCCACCCCACCCCACCCCACCCCACCCCACCCCACCCCACCCCACCCCACCCCACCCCACCCCACCCCACCCCACCCCACCCCACCCCACCCCACCCCACCCCACCCCACCCCACCCCACCCCACCCCACCCCACCCCACCCCACCCCTTCTCTCCGCTCACCCCACCCCACCCCACCCCTTCTCTCCGCTCACCCCACCCCTTCTCTCCGCTCACCCCCAGCCCAAATCCCCGCTCATCCCCACCTCCATCC
>NC_057730.1:58504389-58604037 GCF_004010195.1 Chiloscyllium plagiosum | reverse complement strand
CCCCCCTCTCCCCTCTCCTCTCCATCCCACCCCTCAACTGCTTAACAGATTCTGATTCTGCTTTTCTACGTACTATGTATACTGTTCGCTGTAAAAGAACTTGAGATTCCATGTCATCAACTGTTTCATCATTGCTCAGCAAATAAAGCAGCTGTTATCCAGAATGACACAAACAAAACTGTGAACACAGCATTAGCTAAATGGTGACAGAAAATAACAATTCTATTCAATTGCAGAGTAAAGTGGAGGAACTGGGGAATGAAAGTGTAGTGGATCTGCTTTTCCAAATACAGTGCTTTAGTCAGATGTAATAATCTATTCTGTTCAGTCGTCTTTGTGACTCAAGGTGCTCCTCTCGGTGAAACTTCCGATCCATTGGTACTATCACTTTAAATAGCTTCTTGGCTATGACCTTCTCAGCCCATGTTTGGGATAACTCAAAAATGTTTCCTAGATGGGAGCATCAGTGCTTAGGCCAACATTTAGAGCTCACTCCTTGTTCTCCTTGAGACTGCGATGGTGAATTACCATCTCGAACAGTTGCTATCCATATGCAACAGCTCACTTGCACACGAAGAGACACAAATAGTACAAAGAGTACATAACCTTTTGGCTGAGAGTTTGATGAACACACAGAGTACAGTATTCATCAGAATATGCTACATTTCATATCTGTCCTGGATATTAGCAACTTGCATTTTATATCTTTAGTTCTGTTAAAGTGTCTCTCAGTGCTTTAGTTACAGAATCAAAGACAATTGACACTGAGACAAAGAAAGTGGCATTAAGGGCCTGGAGGGTGGGGAGGGATGTTCCAGATTTTGACCCAGTAACATTGAAGGAACAGGAATTTATCTCCAAATTAGGATAGTGTCTGAATTAGATGATGTTGTCCATTTTAATCTGCTCTCCAGTAGCTAATGGCAGTTCACAGATAAGTGAACTGCTGTCATCCTTGTACCTATATCTCCAGTCACTGTGAGGCCAGATATCTGTAGGTTGAAACTTTATTGCTGGAACAGCACAGCAGGTCAGGCAGCATCCAGGGAACAGGAGAATCGACGTTTCGGGCACAGGGCCTTCTTCAGGAACCTGTAGGATATCTGTAGGAAAAAGGTTAGACATGGACTGCTGTGGTTCAAGAAGGCAGTTCACTTTCACCTTCCCCAGGGCACCCAGAGATTAGTAATAAATGATGTCCCAACCAGCAGTGTCTATGGCCCATAAATAAATTTTTGGAAAGAAAACTACCCAATTTGCCCTATTTGTGTAATTCAATATGATCAGGGCTGATCTATGACCTAACATCTTCAATTTGCCTCTGGTCCCTTATTCCTACAGACACCAATCTGTCATTATCCGATCAACTGGTTGTAGTTTAAATCTAGAATCAATTACTATTTGTGGAATACAATTTCAAACTTCTGCTATCCTTCTGTGTGGAGAATTGTTCCAAATTTTACACCTGTCTGACTCTAATTTTAGTCTGTACTCTAATCTCTCCCCTTCCTTGGGAAATAAGTTCTGAGCTTAATATTTAAATTTCAAATCTCCCTTTACCATCAAAATTCCCAAGACATAAAAATTAATCATTCTTTTCAATTCCAGCCATATTAAAAGGACCAGCTTTTCATTTTAATTTTTTTTACATCTTTCTACATGCTATGTCAGACAGGTAGTTGGTGTGATGTTCAGTGCTGCCCTCAATGTCAAGATAAAGGGGTTTAAAAAATTTTCTCAGCAGCAAAATGTTTCAAGTTCTTTTTAAAGGCTCTTTAGTATAGCGCTAATTCTAGATTAGACCTTTTTATTGTGTATTAGTTTTTTTTTCTTCAAAGGCTGTAAATATTCAGAGCATACCTGAACGCAGGTTTTGAAAACTGGATACCGTGGTTTGGACAATATAGAATTATTGTCCAAATATTGAAAAATTGCATTGATGTTGGAACGGGAAATAAAGCTACAGACTGGATAAAATAACTCCAGTACAAATAGATATGGTTTTGTGTGCATGCACGGATTTGTGCAGCCATCTAGTTACCTGTCGATGAAGTATACAGTTCACAATCAATTTCAAGTGTTACATCATTCTATTTCCCTTACAAATATTTAGGAAATATTTCTTTCAAATAAATTTGGGCTGAAATTTACTAAGTAACAACACCACAGCAGCGCCAGGCAATGATCATTTCCAACAAGTGGAAGTCTAACCCTTGCCATTTTAATATCATCCCCATCACTGAATCCCCATTATCAACATCTTGGAGGTTACCATTGGCCAGAAACTCAACTAGATTCGGCATATATGGTAGGCGCAAGACCAGGTCAGAGGCTGGGGACAAAAACAGAATTTGCTGTAAAAGCTCAGCAGGTCTGGCAGCATATGTGGAGAGAAATCAAAATGAACGTTTCAGGTCAGGTGATCCTTACGTTCTGAGGTTCAAGAAGACACCTCAAAGGGGCAACTAGGGACGGGCAATATATGCCAGTGGCGCCCACGAGTGAATAAACAAACTCAAATGTTAGAATTTTCATGAAGTGTTTATGATTTAATTACTCATCTTGGAAAGGCGTTTGTGCGATGTTAATTATAGACTTCCAGCTTCAGTGTGTGACATTGCTGTCGGGGCTTTTGTCGTCACTGCATTTTCAAAAGCAAACCCGTCGTAAGCTGGTTCTCAGGCGGCTGCAGTTGTTTTCAAATGTAAAATCTCTTGAACCTCATCTCCATTGAAGTATTTTGATGCGAGCTATCCGGCTGTCACGTCCTGCTTTGTTAATGTCGTTTAAATCTCTGCTCTGCCTTCAGTCTGACGCACACAGTCATTCCGAGAGCAATTTCTGTGTAAGTCCCTCCCACTCTCTTCATCCCGGGTTTGTCGGTTAAAGCATCTCCCGGTCACCGCGACTCACAGCTGCACCAAGACACCCCTTAAGCTCCAACAGATTTTTTTAAACTAACTATTTTCAAATAGTTAGAATTGACTTTATAAAGACCATTTTGTACAGTAAAACATTACAAGACTGACACATTTTACAGCTAAATAGCAACGTTATTATTAAATGTTTGCTTTATTCTCCGTGTATTTTTAATGTAAGTATAATAATTTTGGTAATCACTTTTTGCTGGTTTAATTGATAGCCTTATCACTTTCTGATTAACCTGCTCATTGTGAAGAATTGCACTGGCGCCGCTGGCCGGTACAGGCGCGTTTAGGAGTTTCGTTTCTGATTCCGGTTGCTGATTGTTTTTGGAATGTTGAGATAAATACTTTTCTGTAGATATCAAACCTGGTTCTGAACGTGGTGGAGATGTGTGTTCCTGTTGGGTTTGGAAAGATTGTTCAGGGGGAAAATGTTGGGTGACAGGTTCTCACGTGGTGATAGAAGCTTACAGAATGGAGTAAGTGGTAAATAAGGTGAGCTCTGAGTGGGAGTCTAGGTAGATTTCCGACTGATCTATGAGATCCCCGCATCAAGGGTAAGTCTCCCTCATTGGGAATTTGTTTTTCTTTTGGTCAATTGGAAATAGCAAAGACGACATTGCTTTGTGTGTGAGATCTAGGTTCTGTACTTTGGTGATCAATTACAAACTTCTGCCTCGAATTGGGGGAAAAATTATCACCTTTTTGCTCAGATTCCTTTATTTTTAAAAATTGACTGTTGCAAAATGTGACTAGAAAATTAAAACAAAACTTTGTTCGTGCACGAACAATCAGTGCAATTATTTATTGCGTTCCTATGAAATGACCCAAGGAAGGTTGCGTTGTCCCTACCTCTGAGGCAGGAGGTCTGGATTCAAGTCCCACCTGCTGCAGAGGTTTGTAATAACATCTCTGAACAGGTTGGTTAGAAAATGTGAGATGAAGGAGGGTGAGAGCTGTTTATAGGAACCGGTTTGAATAACTGGAGCACTGGCAGCTCGGTCTAATTCAAACGTTAGTCTTTTTACAAAGTGAAGCTTCCAAAGCAGCGAATCCCTCCCAACTGCTGCTGCTTCACCATGTAATGCTGTACAGTGCAGTCATATCTGGAGCTAACGTGTACCTTTTTCATCCCCTGCCCCCACCCCATTGCAGCTTCTCTTTGGGCATCATGAAACCGTTTCCAGCTGCATCCTTGGTCCTTCTCTTGGTGATTAGTTCCGGCTCCTCTCAGAACACCAGCAACCCGGTTCCACACCGAGGCTGTGGGTTACAGCTCCTGCCTCACTACGTGAACCTGTGCAGCCTGGATGTAATCTGGGGTATCGTTGTGGAGGCAGTGGCCGGCGCTGGAGTGCTTACTGCATTCCTACTGATGCTGATTCTGTTGGTGAAGCTGCCGTTCATTAAAGACAAGGAGAAGAAGAGTCCGCTGGGAATCCAGTTCCTGTTCCTTATTGGCACACTCGGCCTGTTTGGACTATCGTTTGCATTTATTATCCCGGAGGATGGGAGAACGTGTCCCACCAGGAGGTTTTTGTGGGGAGTTCTGTTCGCCCTGTGCTTTTCCTGTCTCTTGGCTCAGGCCTGGAGGCTGCGCCAGTTGGTTTCCCATGGCCAAGGGCCATCAGGTTGGCTGTTGGCTGGGATCGCGGTCTGCCTGATGTTGGTGCAGGTGATCATTGCAGTGGAATGGCTGATCCTGACTATTGTCCGGGACCGTCAGGCTGCCTGTCAATATCAGCAGATGGACTTTGTCATGGCATCGATTTACGTGATGTTCCTGATGGCTGTCACTCTGTTACTCTCCTCCTTTAGCTTGTGTGGAAAGTACAAGAAATGGAAAAAGAATGGAGCCTGTGTGCTGGTCACCATCAGCTTGTCCATCCTGATCTGGGTAGCGTGGATTGTCATGTATCTGTACGGCAACAAGGAACTGAAGAAGCAGCCCCTGTGGGATGACCCGTCCCTCTCCATCGCGCTGGTTTCTAATGGCTGGGTATTTCTCCTGTTTCACGCTATCCCCGAGCTCCATTGCTCCATTGTCCCAAGCAAACAAGCCCCTCCTGACTACTTTGATGCCGTTCAGCCAAGAATCCGGGAGACTAACTTCGAAGAAGAATTGCAACTTCCACGCAGTTACATGGAAAATAAAGCCTTCTCTTTGGATGAGTCTGGGGCAGGTAAAAAAAAAACTTCTGCTTTGGTACTTTTCCCAAAGTTTTCATTCTTGATGAACATTAACCTTTTGTTTGTTGTTGTCTTCTATTTTTTTCCTCCAAAAATAAACATATCTAACCCATATCCTCGTAATGGGAGGACACTATTCTTACCCAGGAATTAACTCATTCCATTTTACTGCAAGCTGTACTGAGGGAGGATGTATCAGAGGACTGGTGCAGCGAGGCAGTATGGGTAGAACTGGAACGGGAAGGGGGAAATCACAATGCTGCCACCGGGAGATAGAAGTGATGATATGTAGACAGATTTTGGAAAGATGTAAAAGCAGCAGAGTTGTTTTGGTGGGTGACTTTAACTTCCCCCTATAATTGACTGGGACTCACTGTACTAGGAACTTTGTGGCAGAATTTGTACAGGCCATTCAGGAGAGTTTCTTAACACAGTATGTAAAACATTAACCCCTCCCCTGGTTGGATACTGGATCTGGTTTTTGGGAATGTGCCCAGCCAGGTGAGTGAGGTGTCAGTGGGGGAGCATTTTGGGAGTAGTGACCATAATACAGTGAGTTTTAAGATACTCATGGATAGGGATAACAGGAGTCCATGGGTGAAGGTGTTTAACTGGGGGAAGGCACACTATAACAATATTAGGCAGGAACTGGAGAATGTTGATTGGAGGCAGCTGTTTGAGGGACATCTGGGAGTATTTCAAATGGCAGTTGATACGAGTTCAGGAGTGGCACATTCCTGAGAGAATGAAGGATAGGTGTGGTAAGTTACGTGAACCTTGGGTATCCAGGGATGTTAGGACTTTGGTCAAAAATAAGGAAACATACATAAGGTCTAGGAGGATGGGAACTGATGAAGCCCTTGAAGTATATAAGGAAAGTAGGAAGGAGCTTAAACAAGGAATTAGAAGGATTAAAAGGAGTCATCAGAGTCAATAACTAACAGGATGAAGGAGAATCCCAAGGCTTTTTAATAATATATAAAAAGCAAGAGGGTAGTCAGGGAAAGAATTGGCCCACACAAGGACAAAGGAGGGAATCTGTGTGGAGCCAGAAGATGTAGATAAAGTCCTAAATGAATACTTTGTGTTGGCATTCACCAAAGAGAAGGAATTGGTGAAGGATGACCTCAGGGAAAGGAGGGTTGAATCTCTAAACCAAGTTGCTATTAAAAAAGGAAGAGGTGTTGTGTGTCTTTCAAAATATTAAAGTAGATATGTCCCTGGACCTTGATGGGATCTACCCCAGAAAATCGAGGGAGATGAGAACAAATTGTGGGAGCATTGACCGACATCTTTGTATCCTCTTTTGCCACAGATGGGGTCCCAGAGGACTGGAAAATAGCCAATGTTGTCCCATTATTACTGTTACCATTCTTAAATAATCCAGAAAAGTACAGACCTGCGAACCTCTCATTGGTGGTAGGGAAATTATTGGAATAGATTCTCAGGGACAAGATCTATACACATTCAGAAGCAAATAGACTTATTAGCGATAGACAGTGCGGGGGGAGGTAGAGTTTTTTTTGAGGAGGTGACGGAGATGATTGAGGGAAAAGTGGTTGATGTTGCCTACATTAACTTCAGTAAAGCCTTTGACAAGGTTCCTCATGGCAGACTAGTACAAAAAGTGAAGTCACATGGTATCAGGGGTGAAATGGCAAGATGGATACAGAGCTGGCTTAGTCATAGACAGAGGGTAGTGGTGGAATAACGTTTTTTGAAATGGAGGGTTGTGATGAGTGGTGTTCCACAGGGATCAGTGCTGGGACCTCTGCTGTTCGTAGTCTATATAAATGATTTGGAGGAAAACATAGTTGGTCTAATTAGTAAGTTTGTGGATGATACAAAGATTGATGGATTTGTGGATATTGAGGATTGTCAGAGAATACGGCAGGATACAGATCACGTGGATGCTTGGGCAGAAAAATGGCAGGTAGTTTATTCTAGACAAATGTGAGGTGATTCATTTTGGAAGGTCAAGTACAGGTGGAAATTATACAGTGAATGGCAGAACCCTTAGGAGTATTTATATGCAGAGGGATCTGGGTGTGCAGGTCCACAGATCACTGAAGGTGGCAGCACAGGTAGATAAAATGGTTTTTAAAAAAAAAGGCCTATGGCATGCTAGGCTTCATGGCAAGTGGCATTGAGTATAAGGATAGACAAGTTATGCTGCAGCTTATAGAACTTTAGTTAGGCCACACTTGGAATATTAGCTACGTTCTGGTCACCACACTACCAGAAGGATGTGGATGCTTTGGAGAGAGTAGAGAAAAGGTTTACCAGGATGTTGCCTGGTATGGGGGATTTTAATGATGGAGAAAAGTTAGTCAGACCACTGTCAAGATGTTGGAGTGAGGACAGGGAGAAGTGGGCAGGAAAGTTTTGAGAGATTTGCAAGGCAGGTTTTTCACACAAAGGGTGATGTGTGACTGGAACATGCTGCTAGAGGAGGTGGTGGAGGCAGATACAATAGCAGCATTCAAGAAACACCTGGACGAATACATGAATAGGAAGGGAATAGAAGGATACAGATTCTGTAAGGGAAGACCGTTTTAGTATGAAAATATAAAATGTGGGCCAAAGGTTCTGTTCCTGAGCTGAATTTGTTTTTTGTTCTTTGATATTGCTAAATGTTTCTAAAAAATGATAGCCACTAGAAGGGCTGCACAGACACATTTACCTGAAAATGTTTACTGTATTGTGTAGTTCAGATATTATAAGCCATGATATTTGGTTTCTATTGATTTACTCGAATTACATTTTCACCATGTCATACATTGAAGTAGTGGAATAAAGTATTAGATTTTGAGGTTGAGTTGTATTGTTTTGGTTTTATACCACTATGCAAATTTTTCTTTTATTTTATCCCATGACAGCTTTTAAATCAGGATTTCGCAATGGCAGTCTGGGTCATAGACCCAATATTCAACTTCGCAGTAATGTCTATCAACCCACTGAAATGGCAGTTGTTCTTAATGGTGGAAACGTAAGTTTTTCTTTTAAAAAAATCCATTATTGACCCATGAATCTAACTCCTGTTAGTAAATCTACATTTTAATTTTATCTGAAAGTGGAAAACTTGTACTAATTTATAAGTTGATCTTAAAATATCAACAAATCATGTTTGAAACTAAACAGCTTGGAATTATGAAAACATCTTCTCCATTGCTGGATAATTATATTGTCAAGTATTAACTTAAAATTACAATGTATTTCATCGAAAACATTTCAGCCTTCACACTCAGATGGAGTTAAAATAAGCAACTACTTTACATGCTCACTATTTATATATAAAGTTGCTGACCTTAACAGTGCCATCTTCCCCAGCTGCCAATAGAGGCTGAATCAGCATGGGTAGAATCTCAGCTTTTTGTTCCAATTTTGAGATCAGCTTCCCATCTCTTATCTATTTTTTTCTCTCTCAAAGAAAGTTGACTTTAATTTTGTGTACTTTTATTTTAACTTTCTGAAGCACAGAACATGTGTCTGATTTCTAAAACTTGTGGGTGCCTTACTCAATTGAGCTGAGCATCCCCACTAAAAAAAAATGTTTTCATAGGTTACCCTTTTTTTAAAAGTTATTTTAATTAAATCTTCGCATTTTTAGGCAGTATTAAGAAGTTTGTTTGTTTCTCTGAACTGACTTGCAAGTGGGAGGTAGACTGTACAGGACACACAGGATTTTATACATTCCTCACACACCGAGCACCAAACTCTGGCTAAAAGTTCAATAGGAATGTTGAGGACAAGGTTTGGTGTGCCCAATATCCCAAATGGCTGCCACACACCAATTTATGCTGGGTTCAATGGATTTTTGCGTTAAGGCAAGACTTCTCCTTTTATCTGGAGGAGATTGGATTGGCTAACAGCTTTGTAGTGCCAGAATTACTACAGGGACTACAGGCAATTTCCAAAGCTGAGGGACCCAACAAATCATGATGCCCAGAACTGGGAGTCTGATGAAGTGGGAGAATTGACTGAGCTGCCAGGTTCAAGAGGTTGGGAGGGCATGGATGCTCTTGTTGAATGGGGGTGCCTTTTAAAATTAATCTCAGGATGTGATCTTGGTCAGCTGGGGAAGTGGGCCGATAAATGGCAAATGGAGTTTTAATATAGATAGGTGTGAGGTGTTGCATTTTGGAAAGTGAAATCATAGGTGAATCATAGGGTCTTAAGGAGTGTAGTGGAACAGAGGGACCTTGGAGTTCAAGTGCATGGTTTTCTGAAAATGGAGTCACAAGTAGACAGGGCAAGGAAGAAAGCTTTTGGCATACTGGCTTTCATCAGTCAGGGCACTGAGTATAGAAGTTGGGAAGTTACATTGCAGTTGTACAGGATGTTGGTGAGCCTCACTTGGAGTGTTATGTTCAGTTTTGCTCATCCTTTTAGTAGAAAGGAGGTTATTAAACTGGAAAGGGTGCAGAAAAAATTTACAAGCATGTTGTCAGGACTCGAGGGTCTGAGTTCAGGGAGAGGTTGGACAAGTTAGGACTTTCTTCTTCAGTATGTGGGAGATGGGTTGGGGGAGGGGGTCTTTATAGGAGTGTATAAAATCATGAGAGGCATGGATAGGGTGAATGCACTCAGTTGTTTTCCCAGGGTTGGAGAATTGAGGACTAGAAGAAACCAGTTTAAGGTTAGAGGGGAAAGAATAAAAGGGAACCTGAGGGGCAATTATTTTACACAGAGGGTGGTACACATACAGAAGGAGCTGCCAGCGGAAGTGGTTGAGGCAGGTACATTAACAACATTTAAAAGGCATTTAGACAAATACATGGATAGGAAGGGTTTAGAAGGATATGGGCCAAGTGCAGTGAAATGGAGTTAGTGATGGACATTTTGGTCGGCATGGACCAGTTTGGGCCAAAGGGCCTGTCTCCGTGCTGTAGGACTCTGTGGGTGTTACTGACTCAGCAGCATTTCTTGTTCATTTCTAACTATCCATGAGGATTTTGGTGAGCCACTGCAGTCCACATTTTGTAGGTTGACCTGCAATGCCCTTAGGGAGGGAGTTTCAGGATTTTTGACCCAGCGACATTGATGGATTGGTGATATATCTCCAAGCTAGAATGTTGAATGGCTTAGAAGTGAACTTATGGATCATGACGTTGCTATGTATATGCAGCCCTTCCTTCTAGATGGAAGTGGCTGTGGGTTTGGAAAGTGCTGTCATACAAGCCTTGATGAAGTTCTACAGTATATCTTGTAGATTGTGCAGCAGGAATAGTGTGCACTTTGATGTGGAGAGTGAATGTTTGAGACTATGGATGAGTTGGAAATTAAGCAAGTGCTCTTGGAGCTGTATCCATCCAGGCAAGTGAAGAATAATCCATTAAACTTTGATTTGTGCATGTAGATGCTTTGGGGAGCCAGGTGAGTTACTTGCTGCATAATTTTCAGCCTTTAACCTGCTCTCATAGTCACAGTATTTAAATTGCTGGTCCAGTTCAGTTTTTTTTCAGTGACAGTGTGGGATTCAGCAAAGGACATGTTATTGAATGTCAAGCAGACATGGTTGGATTGTCTTGTTAGAGACAATCATAACCCACAACTTGTGTGGCACAAATGTTACTTGCCACTTGTCAGCCCAAGCCTGGATATTGTCCAGATTTTGTTGCAATTGAACATGGACTGCTTCAGTATCTGAGGAGTTGCAAATGGTGCCAAACATTGTACAATCATCAGCAAATACCTCCTTCCCCCCCCCCCCCCCCCCCCCCCCCCCGAAGTCTGACCTTGTGACTGAGGGAAGGTCATTCAAGCAGCTGAAGATGGTTGGGCTCAGGATAGTATCCTGGAGAATTCCTGCAGCGATGCTCCAGAGCTGAGGTACCAGGTATGACTGCAGTAAGTGGAGATTATCCCATGATTCCTATTGGTTCCAGTTTTGCAAGGGCTCCTTGATGCCACGCTCAGTCAACTGCTGTCTTGATGTCAAGGGCTTTCACTTGCCTACCATGTTATCAAAATTTAAAGTACGCTTCTGCATGTAATTATTTGCTTTCAACATATCCAGTAAGTTTAGCTCTTGCCTACTGTGGAAAATATATCAACTTCATGACATTTTAATGCAGTAACTGGTGACAACAAAATGTAACTGTCAAAAAGCTAAAAGGGGAATGGCACAAATTAGAGGGCCAGTACAGACATGATGGACCAAATAGCCTTCTCCTATGCTGTAATAATTAAGCATAAAAATAAATTTTAACTTTTAAATTTCAGCTTTTGAGCTATTTACTTTAAGGCTGAGGGAGACTGATTACAAATCAATAAGGGAATTGCAGCATTATAGAGAAAAGGCAGGAAAATGGAGTTGAGGATTATCAGATCAGCCATGATCTGATTGAATGGCACAGCAGACCCAATGGGCTGAATGGCCTACTTCTCCTGTGTTCTGTTATTAAGGTATTGCACATTGTAGGTGAAAGTGAGGACTGCAGATGCTGGAGATCAGAATCGAATGTGTGGTGCTGGAAAAGCAGGTCAAGCAGCATCAAAATCGACGTATTGGACTAAAGCCCTTAATCAGGAATGAGTCCATGTTGATTTTTCCGCTCCTCAGATGCTGCCTGACCTGCTATGCTTTTCCAGGACCACACTCTCAACTCTATTGCACATTGTAACCTATTTGACTAAGGTGTTTTAACTTCTAGCCAGTAACTATAAGTTTTCACTACTTTTTCAGGTACCATCAGCTCCTCCAAGCTATGCAGGAAGACACCTTTGGTGAAAGCTAAACAATTTTTAAGTTATGAGCAAACTCCATCAATTCAAATGGTGAAGACGGTGGTAGCAACACGAGTAGGAGCAGATGGAAGCCCAATCAATTGGGAATTTATTCTAATGTGATCTTTTATAGGACGTACAGCAAAGCTTATATCTTTACATGAAATCAGCCTCCAAATGAAGAGGAGAACCTTTGCAGCTCAGAGTATTTTTGTGTTGATGTGTATATATAGGGATTATATTACATTAATAAACTGGCTGTGTGTAACTTTCAATATTGCTTCATTTCTGCAAAACCAGTATCTACTAGATATTATATTGAAACACCCTGCAGGAGATGGGGATGATCTTTCTATCTTTTGTGATTTTATTGCAGCACTAGTAATGTATGTCATTAATCAGACCCGTTAATTGAAACTGAGCAGTAATTTTAATATAGTTATTCAGCTATTTCCTAATATCCTATAGAAAAGCTGTAATGTAAATTGTGGCAATTGACCGTTCTTTCAAGTGTAGTTTATTCTAAACCTTCAGCAATGTTTTCCTTTGGCAATAGAGATTCAGTCTGGTGGGTGTGTACTTTATACAGGAAGAGAGAGAGAGAGATGGAAGTTTTGATCATTAGTGTTTTTAATGTGCTTTGTATGCAATAAGTTTTTTTTTGTTAATGCCATACTTATAGTTAAAATAGTGGAACAGAAGATTAGTCAAATACAGACTTTTAAAGCTTGTATATACCTCATCCTTAATTATCCACTTTTTAAATAATAGCTTCAATTTTGAAACGTCAACTAGCCAAACTTCTTGTAGCTACAGGAAGAAATTTCCATTTGGCTCATCAAAATATAAAGCCACTTCATTGACTTTTTTCAAAACATAGGATACACTAAGGACAAAATTACAGACATTGGCAGAAAACAAGATTTTTATTAAAAAAAATTGCTCTTTCACAAACTGCAAAGCCAAATATCTCGGTTCACAGCCTGTCTTTGGCACAACAGAATTTACAACCAAACTACTGCTCAAACAATTGACAAGTCAATTGAACGTTGTGCTTTTTGTAACAGGACTGTGAAAGTTTTGCACATAGTTTTTACAAACTAATGAAGACAATCAATTTGTGCATATACCTGTCTGTTCACATGTGCGGGAGTGCATAAGTATAATTATAGATATGTCACATGTTGATAATATAAAGCATGTGCAAAAGTTTTATTTTCAAGATGCTACTAAAATAAATGAGATTATATTTACTTAGTGTCAAATGTCTTTGCTTTTGAAATGCAGAACAACATTCAATACAGTCAAATACAAATTGGAGAACAAAAAACAATTTGCATGCAATTAATCACAAGCTTCTCTGATGCTCAGCATTATTTCATACTGGGTAGGTGAAGGTACTTTAACAGGCACTTCCTCAGAAGAGTGGGGAATAGACTCTTCATGGTCTTCCATTTTCTGTCCAACTATATAAAAAGTAAAACAATTCATCAGTCAAACTATGAAATATGAATTTTTAACAATGGTTTATAGAATCATTACTAACCAGTTAATAATATTTAATGTCTGCACTGAACATCTTTCATTGAGAACAGGAATAAAGCAAGGAAATGTTCACTTTAGCTGTAAGCTTCAAATCCTGAAACTGGCCGTTACTGCACCTTTTTTGATTTCTGAACTACTTTTGGACCCCAAGGATAGTGAAGCAGACTTCAATATTGAAGTCCATCTCTTTCTTTGGAAAAGGCTACAGCAATGTTTTTGAACAAACTGAAACATCACTCAACTATGCAAGGTGTAGGGCAGGCCTCTGTAAATGGTGAGAAAGAAGGGATGCGTTCTACCATGAGAGCTAGCTTTCAGCCTGAAAGCATTGTTTGAGCTGAAATCACTACATTGATGGTAATGTACTTTTTTAATGTTGAAAGCTCAAAAAAATGGACTTTGTATCTGTTTAGGCTTCATTGCTCAGACCTTTTTGAGGATAGAAATTGGGAAGTCATCTTGAGGTTGTACAGGTAATTGGTGACTGCGAGTGTAGCGCTGGAAAAGCACAGCAGGTCAGGCAGCATCCTAGGAGCAGGACAATCGACGTTTTGGGCAAATGCTCTTCGTCAGGTCATTGGTGAGATCTCTTCTGGAGTACTGTGTCCATTTCTGGTTGCCCTGTTATAGAAAGGATATTACTAAACTGGAGGGTCTGTTTCTGTGCTGTACATCGCTATGACTCTATAAGTGGTGGTGTAGGTACAGTTACAACTTTTAAAAGACATTTAGATAAGTAAGTAATGAATAAGAAATGTTTGGAGGGGTGTGGGCCAAGTGTAGGCAGGTGGGATTAGTTTAGCTGGGATTAAGGATGGCATAAACTGGTTAGACCGAAGGGTTTTTTTCCTTGCTGTATGACCCTATGAGAAGGTAATTTTTGGAAGCACATAACTATTTTTAAACTTGGGGGTGAAGATATGAATAATGCCATTTATTAGCCAAAATATTTAGTTAAATATTTGAATATGCCAGATCCAGTTGTATAGGTTTTACTTTAAATTTATGGGTTGTGGGTATCACTAGCTTGACCACAATTATTGCTAATGGTAGTGAGCTGCTGCAGTCCTTGGAGTGTGGGGACCCGCACACACGCACATCACCTAATTGAGACCTGGTGACAGGGGAGTTGGGCCATTTGCTTTATTGTGGGGAAAACACTTTTTTTGTTCATTCTTTTTGAATGTCTATATTGGTGGAATATGGCTGATAAGCAGACTCAGCTGGTCCTCCCTTCCCTGCATTGCAAAGGATATTGCCTGAGATCACTCTCGGCAGGAACAAATAAAATGTCTTATGAGTGAACCCAAAGTCCTGTTAGGACTTTCAGCCACCACTGAGAGATTGATTGATTGATTGATTCATCTGAATGATACAGACCTTTGGGTCTGTCATTGTCTTAACTGCCCCCAGGATGCCTGGCTCTTCTCACTTCACTCCTCCGTATTCCTGACCTCACCCTGTTCTTCCCCAGATCCCTCATGCCCGAACCCAGTCCAAAACACTTCCGTCGTCACTGACATACTATTGCCAGCCTTGAGTTTCCATGCCAGAATCCATTCTCCTGAACCTGCCATTATGTGGTAGACTTCAACCAGGAAAACCACTGACTTTGTACACAGTCACTCAAAGCCAATTGGCTTTGGCTTGATATTCAAGTCCTTAGCTCCCTGAAAGTGGCCATGCATGTAGATCAGATGGTAAAGAAGGCATACGGCATGGTTGGCTTTATTGGTCAAGGCAGTGAGTGCAACATTCAGGATGTTATATTGTAGCTTTATAAGACTTTGGTTAGGCCGCGCTTAGAGTACCATGTTCAATTTTGTCACCTCATTTACAAGAAGGATGTGAAGGCTTTGGAGAGGGTGCAGAAGAGGTTTACCAGGATGCTGCTCAGATTAGAGGGCATGAGCTTTAAGGAGAGGTTAGAAAAGCTAGGGTTGTTTTCTCTCGAATGGTAGAGGCTGAGGGGACACTCAATAGAAGTTTAGAAAAATTATGAGATGCATAGATAGGGTTAACAGTCAGAATCTTTTTCCCAGAGCTGAAATATCTGATACTGGGGCATACATTAAAAGTGAGAGGGGGAAAGTTCAAAGATGTGAGGGGCAAGTTTTTTTACATAGAGTGGTAGGTTTCTGGAACACACTGCCAGGGGTGGTGGTGAAGGCAGATATGATAGGGATGTTTAAGGGAGTTTTGGAAAAGCACATGAATGTGTAAGAAGTGGAGCGATACAGACCAAGGGCAGGCAGAAGAGATCAGTATAATTTGGTGTCATGTTCAGCATACCATTATGGGCTGAAGGGCCCATTCCTGTGCCATACTGTTCTATGTTCTATGATGTTGTACACAACCCTTGAAAGATTGCATACACTCTCTCACACACTCTCTGGGACTATGGTGACTTTTACATAAATGAGATCATTTGACTGGATTAAGCGTTACTCGGGGAACATCGTATCATGAGGTTTTGGTTGTTTCTATCAGTTACTTTTATGAAGGTTTATCTTTTTAAAACCAGGTCAGAGATCATTCTGGAATAGTCACCTAATCCTGTATTGTGTTAGTGTTGGTGACTGTAAACTCCTGTGGTGTTAATAGAAATAATGTTTTGACGATATTTTGTGAAAGAGATAGTAAACAATGTAAGGCCAGTAGCTTTGATTTCAGTTCAGAAGAATCTTGCATGAGTAAGTTTTTCAATTCATTTCAAATGAAATTGGCTGAGGTACAGGAAACAGTAATGGTTAATGGATGTTTCTCAGACTGGAGGGAAGTTTGTCATGGAGTTTCCTGGGGTCACTGTTCAGATCCTTGTTTTTCCTGAAAAATAGTTAAGATCTAGACCGAGTGAACAAATGAAAGCATTATGAATTGTGAGGACTATAGTGTAGAAGTGTTACACTCCTTTCATGGAAAGTATATATTTCCTTTGGATTCAGGACAGGAATACATTATCTCAGCAAAAGGGTTAAGCTGGTGCAGTTTCAAAACCAGCAGAGTGTTATTAGAACTGAGAAAGTTTCAGCTCTCATATTCGTGAAAAAAGTTCATGTTGGCAGGTTTGGAAAAGCTCACTGAAAAAGGCTGTATCTGTAGTTAGATTGTTGGCAGCAGTTTATTAAACAGTATTGCAGGTGGATAATCCATGTCCCCTACTTTAATGTCAGTCCAGCTCTTCCAATCTGCAATGGATTACACTTGCTAAGGACCAGCATAGATATTCATATCATGCCCTGACTCTACAGGAACATTCTGCACACACACACAATGGTCATTGTGTGGCACTTGTGTGATTGCTAATTCTCAGTTGTTAGCCCAAGCCTGGAGATTGTCCAGGTCTTGCAGCTTTAGGACATGGTCTGCTTTAGTTTCTGAAAAGTCATGAATGATGCTGAACATTGTGCAATCATCAACAAACATCTCCACTTCTGACCTTATAATGGAGGGAAGGTCATTGAAGCAGTTCAAGATGATGGGGCCAGGGATAATGGTTTGAGGAATTCCTGCCGAGAGCAAAAATATGAGAAACTCATCATTGAACATATTCAATGATCCTTCTCTCTGGCAGAGAGAATTGCAAAGACTAAAGACCGTTTGCGAGAATAAAGTCTTCCTCATCTTCAAAGGGGGAGCTGTTTACTTTGAAACTATGCCCTAGTTCTACATTTGTCGACATTGGGAAGCAGTTGCTCAGAATCTACCCTGCACCCCACCCCATCGTCAGAATTTCATGTTTCAATCAGATCAACTCTTGTTCTGCAAAGCTCCCATGTGTACAGGGGCCCAACCTGTTCAACCTTTATTCATCAACCTGCTTTATCCCAGGAATAAGCCTAATGAATCTTCTCTGAACTGCTTCAAATGCAAGTATATTCAACCTTTAAAACCGAAACTGTAAACAAATTCAGATACAGCCTCACCAACCTCTAGCAAGACATTTGCTCCATCCCTAACATTCTTATAACTTCCTAATTATTATTGTACCAGTGGTATCATTACAAAGATATTTAATAGACACTATACTTTTAAGTCAGCTAGTTGATATAACTATTGACACTCTAATATAAATGTTCTCCATTTTTTTCTCTGTACATTCATTTAGTTAGTTGGTCAGCAGCACAAGTTAGTCAGCCAGTCGTCCATATATAGTATGGAATTTCAACATCAGTAAGCAAAGAACCCTGATTATATGGAAGGCTGATATGTCATCTTAAAGCATATTGTTAGTTGTTAATAAACTTTCAGATACAGGTAGCCCCTGCTATCTATAGTCTATCTTTCATTTTCCCACCCTGTCTCTCTGACTTAACTTGTCAATATTCATAGAGTCATACAGCATGGAAACAGGTCTTTTGGCCCAACTTGTCCATGCTGACCAGGTTTCCTAACCTGAACTACTTGGATTTGTCTGCACTTGGCCTATATCCCTCTAAACATATTCTATCCATGTACCTGTCCAAATGCCTTTTAAATGTTGTAATTGTACTTGCCTCTCCCACTTCCTCTGGTAACTCGTTCCATATATGCACCACCCTCTGTGTGCAAATGTTGCCCCTTCATGTGCCTTTTAAATTTTTCCCTCTCACCTTAAAACTATGGTTTTGGATTCCTCTACCCTGAGGAAAAGATCTTTGCTATTCAATTTAAAATTTTACAAACCTCGATAAAGTTACCCTTCAGTCTCCTATGCTCAGGGAAAATAGTCCCAGCCTATCCGACCTCCTCTTATAGCTCAAACCTTCCAGTCTCAGTAACATCCTTGTAAATATTTTTGCATCCTTTCCAGTTTAATAACATCCTTCCTATTGCAGGGCGACTAGAATTGTGCACAGCGTGTTGTATATGAGGGACTGGGTGTGTTTGTGGGAACGTGTGGTTGTGTGAGAGTGTGTGTATGTGCAATGGTCTGTGCATGTTTGGAAGAGGGAGTGTGTGACTGTGTCAGAGAGAGAGAGTGTGTTTGAGAAAGAGAGAGCGAGAGAGAGAGAGAGTGAGATAGTGTGCCTTTGCAGATGCTTTGTAATTTAAAATTAACAGCTGTTAGCAGCTGTCATCAAATGGAATCTGAAGTGATACACTTCATGATGGCAGGGTTGTGAATGTGAAATTTTATCCACTTGAAATGAGACAGCATAAAAGAACATATAATGCTAATATGACTTCACATGATGGCTGTAAGTTATTAATGGAAAGAATGAGCAAAGCTCCATTAGACACAAGGGCTGTCAGTAGGCTACCCTGCTGGGAAACTGCATTGTAGGTTTCCACTAAGCATGTATGGAAAAAATTGTTTCCTAAATAGTCTAACTCTAAGTTTAAATTACTAGCTTTTACAAATAATCATTTAGAAATATACAACTCGAGTAATGCTGAGAAGTGACACATTTTGTGGAAGGTTTTTGTCTTGCTTTGATCAGAACAATTTAGACAATACCAATTGCCAGGGAAAACCAACATTTATACTGCACTGACAGCAGAATATTCACTGGTTCGTAAGTGAAATCTGATTGGTAGCCTGCATTGCCATGGCCAAGAAGCCAGTAATGATGAGTGACAGTTATGTCAAGCTTCATTGAAATTTTGAATCAGTTGGTTGACTTTGTTTAAGCCATTGCCCTAAGAAATGAACCAGAGAAAAGCTCTCACTTACTTTGTTGAATTGATGCAGGCACAGTCTATGTGCATGTTCTTTCTGTCTGAAAGAACAGAGCCTTCTGTATTAATATATGCAGCTGCCAGCAGCATTGCACTATGAACTCCAAACTGGGTTGTCAGTGTAATCTTTGGCTCACAGGATCATCCAGCAAATGTTTCCCAATTATGGAACTGTATGTCATGTTGGACACTATTGCGAGTTTTGTAGGTGCGGGCTGGCTGGGTATAATCAATACCTTGCTGGTTGTGAACAGCTGAAGGGATCAATTTTGCACCTTCTTCAGTAATTCTATATCATTTTTATGACATACCTTTCAAGCCAGTTCAAAGAACTCTAAATGTGTTCTGACCAAGACATTTTTGCTTTTCAATTCTATCCCTCAAGAAATAAACCCTAGTGATTATTTTTTGCATAGCTTTATTAACCTTATCACTACTCTCTGTAATTTGTATGCCTGTCCAGAATCCACTGCACCTAACCCCATTTTAATACTTATATTGAATGCGTGATCAAATTGTTTCAAAACATATCACGTTACCCTTATCTACATTTAAGTTAATTTGCCAATTACATGCCCATTCTAAAATTTTATTAAGTTATTAATGCTCTACATTAACTGGCTGCTCAACTTTGTGGCATCCACAAATATAGAAACTGTACTTTCAGTTCAAGTCCAAATCACTCCCATAATTCATTAACGATGGGGATCCCACAACTAATCCTTCCCATGTTTTGCCAGTCTGAAAAACCTTTGCTCTCTATTTCCCGTTTACCAACTTGTCTGACATTTCACTTCTGACTCTGCATGCTGACCTTTTCCATGAGACTAATGAGCAAAACCCCTTTGAAGATCCACCATATCTTTGAATTTTACTTTTGTAAACATTGAAATAAGGTTTAAATAAATTCCAACGTGATCTTCTCTTTGAAATTCCTATTGACTAAATTTATTATTGTTTTGGTTTCTATAAGTTTGTCCGACACATCTTCAAATGAAAATTCCATTGCCTGTCCTAGCACCAAAGCTAAACTAATCGATTTATGTTTTTCTGGACTTTTTATATTAAATATCAAAACTCATTGACTTTTCCTATTTAATATGTGTACACTATATTTGTAATCAAGCCCTTATATCTCTGCCCTAACTTCTTTAATTATCTTTAATTCTTTGAGGAATGAATGATGTCATTGCTAGACTATTAATTCGGTAACTTAGAGAATGTTCTGTTTGAATCCCACTACGTCAGATGGTTGAATTTGAGTTCAATATACAATATCCAGAATTAAGAATCTAATGGTTACCATGAAACCATTGCTATTGTTGGAAAAACTTATCTGGATTCACTAATATCTTGCAGGGAAGGAAATCTGTAAACCTGACGTGGTCTGGCCTACATGTCACTCCAGAGCTACATCAATGTCCTTTGAAATAGCCGAGTAAACCATTCAGTTGTTCATTTGTTACAACGTCTCAATGAAGAAATTAAATTGGATGCACCACCTGGCATCAATGGCAGAAACAGCCCTGTCGACCCTGCAAAGACCACCCTACCAACGTAGTGGGGGCTAGTGCCAAAATTTGGAGAGCTGTCTCACAGAGTAGTCAAGCAACAACCTGACACAGTCATACTCACTGAATCATACTTTTCAGACAATGTCCCAGACACAACCATCACCATCCCTGAATATGTTCTGTCCCACTGGCAGGACAGATGAAGGAGAGGTGGCAGCACAGTGTGATACTGTCAGGAGGGAGCTGCCTGGGAGTCCTCAACATTGACTCTGGACCCCATGAAGTCTCATGGCTCCAGGTTAAACATGGGGGGCAAGGAAACCTCCTGCTGATACTGATCTCCCTCAGCAGATGAATCAGTACTCCTCCCTGTTGAACAATATTTACAGGAAGCATTGAGGATGGCAAGGACACAAAATGTACTCTGGGTGGGGGATTTCAATGTTCACCACCAAGAATGGCTCAGCAGCAGAATGACTGATCGAGCTGGTCGGGTCCTAAAGGACATAGCTGCTATACTGGGTCTGCGGCAGGTGGTGAGGGAATCAACAAGAGGGAAAACATACCAGACCTCATCCTTACCAATCTGCCAGCTGCAGATGCATCAGTACATGACAGTATGAGTAAGAGTGACCATCGAACAGTCCTTGTGGAGACAAAGTCCCACCTTCACAATGTGAATACGCTTCATCGTTCTGGATGTAGGTTTGCTCACTGAGCTGGAAGGTTCATTTCCAGATGTTTCATCACCCTATTAGGTAACATCTTCGGTGGGCCTCAGACAAAACACTGTACATGATTCCTGCTTTCTATTTATATATTTGGGTTTCTTTGGGCTGGTAATGTCATTTCCTGTGGTGATGTCATTTCCTGTGGTGGTGTCATTTCCTGTTCTTTTTCTCAGGGGGTGGTAGATGGGATCTAGCTCGATGTGTTTGTTGATAGAATTCTGGTTGAATGCCATGCTTCTAGGAATTCTTGTGTGCGTCGCTGTTTGGTTTGTCCTAAGGTGGATGTGTTGTCCCAGTCGAAGTGGTGTCCTTCCTCATCTGTATGTAAGGATACTAGTGTGAGAGGGTCATGTCGTTTTGTGGCTAGTTGGTGTTCATGTATTCTGGTGGCTAGTTTGCTGCCTGTTTGTCCAATGTAATGTTTGTTACCGTTCTTGCATGGTATTTTGTAAATTACATTAGTTTTGCGAGTTGTGTGTCATTATCACCGTGCGAAATGGGATAGACTTCGAACAGATCTAGTAACTCAAGACTGGGCATCCATGAGGCACTGTGGGTCATCAACAGCAGCAGAATTGTACTCCATCACAATCTGTAACGTCATGGCCTGGCAATGGTTTGGATGCGAGCAATAAGAGGTACAGTTAGCAAGTTTGCAGATGACACCAAAATTAAAGGTGTAGTGGATAGCGAAGATGGTTACCTCAGATTACAACAGGATCTTGACCAGATAGGCCAATGGGCTGAGAAGTGGCAGATGGAGTTTAATTCAGATAAATGCGAGATGCTGCATTTTGCGAAAGCAAATCTTAGCAGGACTTATACACTTAATGTAAGGTCCTAGGGAGTGTTGCTGAACAAAGAGACCCTACAGGTTCATAGCTCCTTGAAAGTGGAGTCGCAGATAGATAGGATAGTCAAGAAGGCGTTTGGTATGCTTTCCTTTATTGGTCAGAGTATTGAGTACAGGAGTTGGGAGGTCATGTTGCGGCTGTACAGGACATTGGTTAGGCCACTGTTGGAATATTGCCTGCAATTTAGAGGTTTACAAAATTATGAGGGGCATGGATAGGGTAAATAGGCAAAGTCTTTTCCCTGGGATCGGGGAGTCCAGAATTAGAAGGCATAGGTTTAGAGTGAGAGGGGAAAGATATAAAAGAGACCTAAGGGACTTTTTCACGCAGAGGGTGGTACGTGTATGGAATGAGCTGGCCAGAGGAAGTGATGGAGCTGGTACAATTGCAACATTTAAGAGGCATTTGGATGGGTATATGAATAGAAAGGGTTTGGAGGGATATGGGCTGGGTGCTGGCAGGTGGGACTAGATTGGGTTGGGATATCTGGTCGGCATGGACGGGCTGGACCAAGGGTCTGTTTCCATGCTGTACATCTCTATGACTCTATATCCCCCACTCAACCATTACCATCAAGCCAGAGATCAAAGGTCAGTGCAGGAGGGCATGCCAGGAACAGCATCAGGTATACCTGAAAATGAGGTGCCAACCTGGTGAAGCTACCAAACAGGACTACTTGCATGCCAAACAGCATGCTAAGCGATCTCAACCAACAGATCACATCTAAGTTCTGTAGTCCTGCTAGTTGTAGTATCTGCGTGGGTTTCCTCCAGGTGCTCTGGTTTCCTCCCATAGTCCAAAGATGTGCAGGTTAGGTGAATTTGGCCATGCTAAATTGCCCATAGTGTTAGATGCATTAGTCAGGGTAGGGGAATGGGTCTGGGTGGGTTGCTCTTTGGAGGGTCGGTGTGGACGAGTTAGGCCGAAGGACCTGTTTCCACAGATGTTTTTATATCAATCTATAATAGCAGCACTGAAAGCTCAACTATCTTCACAGATACCCATTAATGATTAAAAACTCAACTGAACCAGTCACAAATATACCATGAGTACTTCCATTGCACAGACTAAGACACATCAAAAGTATGTGAGAGACTGAGACACATTACACCACTTTTTCAAGGATACTCTAATCTATATGTGTCTCTTTTTAATTTCAATGTTGACCTGATTTCATTATTTATCTTGGTAGTTGTTCTTATTTACAAACTTGACGTCATCTCTGGACTCTAGACAACATTTCCTAGATTGTTCACTGCAGTTCTAATTCTTTATTAGTTTTTTTCCTATTTCTTTCCCTGGATCCATTATGGTCTTCTTAAATTCAGTGTTTTCCCCGATTTATCACTTTGGTCATTGTTTTATATATTCCTTTCAAATCTTTGTCTTAAACTTTATTATGCTGTGATTGCTATCACTCTCTGCTTAATATTCTTCCCTATTCTGGTTCATTTCCTATTACTATATCCAGCAGTGCTCCATCTTATGTTAGCCTTTATTCATATTCAACAAAAAGCATCCTGCAAACAGTATAAATATTCCATTCTCTATCTCCTTTTCTTTATCACTTTTTTCCAGTCTTTGGAGAAGCTCAGGCATGACTACAAGTTATTTGATGTCCTTCATTCATGCCATAAATTTTGTTTCATATTTCTTCCCCCACCTTCTTTTAACTATTTGATGGTCTACTGTAAAAGCTGTACAATCTGCTGTTTTGTTGTGCATATCCACTAGTCCCTTAAAGTACAAGGTCAGATAGATAAAGTGGTTGTCGATAAAGCATGGAACTGGAAAGAGCACAGCAAGTCAAGCAGCATCTGAGGAGCAGGGGAGTTGATGTCTCAACAGATGGGATACTTGCCTTCATTAGCTAAGACATAAAGTTCAAGAGCAGGGAGGTTATATTGTAACAGTATAAAATGTTGCTTCAGCCACAGCTAAGTACTGTGTGCAATTCTGGAATCCACATTATAGGTGGGAACATAGGAGGGTGCAGAGGAGATTTACCAGGATGATTCCTGGGCTAAGGAATTTTAGTTATGAAGAGAGATTGGGGCTGTTTTCCCTGGAGATTTAGCTGTGGGGGGAGGGAGGTGAAATGCATAAAATTATGAGGGACATAGGGTAGTCTGGAAGAAACGTTGCCCCTTAGTGGAGGGACCAATGACCCTGGAGCATAGATTTAAGGGGTAGGAGGTTTACAGAAATGTAAAGGATTTGTTTTCATCCAGAGAATGGTAGGAATCAGGAACATGATGTCTATGAAAGTGTGGGGGAGCCAGAAATCCTTACACCATTTAAGCTGTATTTAGATGTGCACTTGCGATGATTTGATGAACCATTTCTTTGACTGTTAGCATGATCAATCCATTCTCACAGAATCATCAAACCCCCACAGTGTGGTAAAAGGCCATTCAGCCCAACAAGTCCACATCGAACCTCCAAACCGCATCCCACTCGGACCCACCCCTCCTACCCTATCTCTGTAATCTTGCAATTCCTGTGGCTATTGCACCTAGCCTACACATCTCTGAACACTATGGGCAATTTAGCATAACCAATCCACCTAACTTGCATATCATTGGACTGTGGGAGGAAACTGAAGCACCCGGAGGAAACCCACACAGGGAGAATGTGCAAACTCCGCACAGACGTATTTTATATCAATCCACAATAGTAACACCGAAAGCTCAACTATCTTCACAGATACCCATTAAAGATTAAAAACTCAACTGGACCTGTCACAAATATACCATGAGTACTTCCATTGCACAGACTAAGACACATCAAAAGTATGTGAGAGACTGAGACACATCACACCACTTTTTCAAGGATAACACAGAGAATAAGTAGTGGTCTAGAGAATCATGCCCAGATTCCAACACATATTTTTAAACAAACCTTATAAGGGCACTTCTGTAGCTTTAATAGTTAAATGAATGCAGCCATGGCAACTCAAACCCATGTTCTGTCCTTGAAGAATTATTTCTACATGGATTTGAATAGAGTCTGACTCAGTGAAATCTGAACTCTGACTTTCATTAGACATTTAACACACCAGCTGAAAATAGCAGCGTACACATTCCTCATTGACATTGTAGCAACGTCTTGCAGCTACACAACATACACACACAATATTAAAATGTTACAAAGTCAAACAGTAGGTATTCCATGATCAGAGTAAAACACATTATAAAACATGAAAGCCATGGGAACTAGGTTTTATTCATCAGTCAAGATCAACACAGAAATATTTGAAATTCACTATATTGCTCAAACTGTATTTTATAATGAACAAATCACCACGCACGGGGAAAGATGTTTTATAAAAGCCAGCTAAAATGTGTTTGTGCCCATGTTTACTATTAAATCCATTATCATAAAATTTCTACATTTCTGAAGGACTGAGATTTCTACTGTTCACGTGGTGGTATTATTAATACATTTTTTATTTTGTTTAATATTGCAAACTGAAAAGAGCAGAAATTTTCTCTCTCGGTCACTATATAATCAAATTAAGCCTGATTTCTGCCCATAGGGTAGTGAATAATTTACAAATGTCTAGCCACTAATGGATTTGGTAATTATGCCAAATTTTTATTTTTGCGTAGGTTCCAGTAGAAATAACAACAGTTAATGATGGTGTACCTTCATGAAGAAGAATAAGAGAAAATAATGTAAAATTACATTTTTAAGATCTTCCTGAAAAACCGAAAAGCTGAAATAATAACCCTCTGTTCATACACTAGTTATTTATTGGTGCCCAATAAGTTGCTTGTCATTTGTTAACACATATCAAGTAAAAAAGATACTCTTGCTTGTAATGATTAAAGAACAGAGTAGCAGATAAAGATGAGATTTCAGTTTTGCAAATCAATGGCAGAGGATACTGCTTCAAAACAGACTTTAGATATTCAAATTTAATTGTGCATGCGTTCCTCACCGAAAGGTACTGGACCATATTTTTGCTTTGTCCATGAATAATGCCCATGTGACAAGAAAGTAACTCACATCAGGCCAAATTCAAAATCAGAGAAGTGACAGAGCCAGAAAAGCACATCAAGGAAATACCAGTTTGGGCTATCGATCATATGAGGAGAAAGTGAGGACTGCAGATGCTGGAGAGTCAGATTCGAGAGTGTGGTGCTGGAAAAGCACAGCAGGTCAGCAGCATTTAAGGAGCAGTAGAGTCGATGTTTCAGGCATAAGCCCTTTATCAGGAATGCCTGATGAAGACATTGCTGATTAAGGGTTTATGCTCAAAATGTCAACTCTCCTGCTGCTTAGATGCTGTCTGACCTGCTGTGCTTTTCCAGTGCCACACTTTTCGACCACAGATCACATGAGTCTGTGCTATCACAAAAGAGAAACAACATGGTGCAAAACAGTGGTAATATACATGCATAATCACATTTCATAGTTTAGGGAACAAAACTCGTAACAAGCTAGTTTGCTGTTCAGAGAATGATTTCATGTGATTTTTGATGATATAATCAGTAGATGATAGTACAGGCACACATTCTTTTATCCGAAATGTTCGGGACCAGCTGGTTTTTGGAATTCAAAACTTTTTGAATTTTGGAATAAGTGACAGTTCAACAGTAAAATTTTTAAAAATCTTACCGAACAGCAAACTCACTATGTCTACTACGGGCCCTGAGACAGAATTGAAGCCTGCCAGTGCTGGGCTGCGTCCACCCCATGTCACATCTGAGTGACATGCATCGGGTGGGTGTGAAATTGGGTTAACTGTTTACACGCCAAACAACCTTCTTGATGAGAAAGAAAACTTCACGAGAAAACCTTCGGATTTCAGAGCTTTTCGGATTTTGAGATTTTGGATAAAGGGTTGTCTACCTGTATATTGGCTTTTTCATAGTATGTCAAGGCAACATCAATAAAAGAATCCTTCTTGAAAGCGTGAAGAAGATCTGAGAGAATTGTTTATGCAGTGGGTGGATGAGAGAAACATTTATCAATGAGAGTCTCATTCGCTATACTAATAGCTTGAAAGTGTGCATCTTCAGCTTTTAATAATCACCCCTTTATGAGTTCAGCTCATTGTTTCCTCCTCCGGATACTTCATATTGATACATTATAGAATATCACAGTTAGATTACATTCGGCAAATGATGAACAAGCCCTACTACAGAATAATCCCAAACTGTCCAGGCCCTGTCAGTTCTGCTTTAACTCAGGTCTGTTGTGTTTATCACAACTGGTGGATGATTTATCTCATATGACTCTCAACAGCCATTATACATGTGGATTTATAATTGTGTCTTTCAGTTTTTTTAATCAAATGACGGCGTGAATTTTGCAGTCAGTGGTAAAGCAAGGAGTTCAGAAGAAATCATACTGGACTTGAAACATTAACTCTGGTTCTTTCTCCACAGATGCTGCAAGTCCTGTTGAGTTTCTTCATCATTTTCTGTTTTTGTATTTCAAACCTCCAGCATCCATGGTATTGCTTTTAATTGGCAAACCAATGATACTTACCGCTGACCCTGAATAAAACTGTGCTGAGAGTTCTGTGGCAAGGAAGTTTCCTCTCAATGTGCAACTGAATGTAGATGGTGTTTGAAGAACTGGCAATGATCTCATTTTAAACGTATCGAATTTTGAATGGCCTCAAAAGGGTTGAGACTAGGGAATCTAAAACATGGAGCAACAGTCTCAGGACAAGGGGACAATCAAGAGGAGGAAACTTTACTCAATTCAAAGGTTGTGAATGCTTGGAATTCTCAATACTGGAGGGATATGGATGCTCCATTGTTGAATATTTAAAGCTGGGAAATTTGGTCTATCAGGGAATTAAGGAGTGGATAGGAAAGTGGAGTTAATGCAGGCCTAATGGAGTGTAGAATTTACTTCGGCTCCTATTCCCTTTCTATTAGATTAGATTAGATTCCCTACAGTGTGGAAATAAGTCCACGCTGACCCTCCGAAGAGTAACCCACCCTGACACATTTCCCTCAGACTAATGCACCTAATGCTATGGACAATTTAGCATGGCCAATTCACCTAACCTGCACATCTTTGGACTGTGGGAGGAAACCGGAGCATCTGGAGGAAACCCACGCAGACAAGGGGAGAATGTGCAAACTCCACACAGACAGTCGCCTGAGGTTGGAATTGAACCTGGGACCCTGGCGCTGTGAGGCAGCAGTACTAACCACTGAGCGACTGTGCCGCCCCAAATTATTGTTTAATTCTTTATTGGGAATTCCCAAAGATGAACTGTAATGATGTTACAGGATGCCCAAGCAGCTAATCATATTCAATAATTCTCATAGAACCAGGAAATGAAAAGCACTAACAATCAAATCACTTTTTAAACATTTCATAGTGTGCAAGACAAAGATTGGGACATGCACAAGATTTTATTGTAAAAGCTGAAATATCATGAACAAATATTAAAACTTTTTAAAACTACTTAAAAACCTACTTTAAAAATCTAGGAACTAATCATAAGGGAAACATTTAGCAACATTTCACAAAGATGAAACTAAATTAAACATTTAGGGTTTAGATCAGTTGCTCAGCAACAGTTATCACTCAGACCATCATTAAAGACCATTTACATGAGGTTTAATAGGTTCTGGGGTTTCTAACAATTATGTGAGAATGTCCTGAGTGGGACATTTGCTAGAGCACTTTGGGAGTTTTTAAACTAGTTTGGCAGGGGTATGGGAATCAGAGCTACAGATGAGAGGAGAAGGTAGTTGTCAACAGGCAGAAATAGAATGCAGAAAGTCTGTCAGGAAAGATACACAGTTGATAGGGCAAAGGGATGGGTTAAAGTGTGTCAGTTTCAATGCAAGGAGTGTAAGGAATAAGAGTGATGAACTTAGAGCATGGATCAGAGCTTGGAACTACGATATTGCGGCCATAACGGAAACATGGATTTCACAGGGGCAGGAATGGTTGCTGGATGTTCCAGGGTTTAGATATTTTACAAAGAACAATGAGGGGAGTAAAAGAGGAGGGGGAGTAGCATTGTTAATTAAAGAATGCATCACAGCTGCAGGAAAGAAGGTTGTTGAGGAGGATTTGTCTACTGAGTCAGTATGGGCGGAAGTCAGTAACAGGAAAGGTGCAGTCACTTTACTGGGTGTTTTCTATAGACCTCTCGATAGCAGCAGAGAGATGGAAGAACAGATTGGACAGCAGGTCTTGGAAAGGTGCAGATGCAACAGAGTTGTTGTTAAGGGTGACTTCAACTTCCCCAATATTGATTGGAACCTCCTTAGTGCAGATGGTCTGGATGGAGCCAGTTTTTTCAGGTGTGTCCAGGAAGGATTCCTGGCTCAATATGTAGATAGGCCGACTAGGGGGAGGAGGCCATATTGGATTTGATGCTCAGAAACTAGCCAGGCCAGGAGACAGATTGGTGACAGTGACCACAACTGCCTCACCTTTACCATTGCCATGGAGAGGGATAGAAACAGACAGTATGGGAAGGTATTTAATTGGGGGAGGGGAAATTATACTGCTATAACAGAGGAACTGTGGAGTATAAATTGGGAATAATTGTTCTATGGGAAAGGCACAATTGAAATGTGGAGGCTGTTTAAGGAGCACTTGTTGTGAGTGTTGGATAACTTTGTACCACTGAGACAGGCAAGAAATGGGAAGGTGAAGGAGCCTTGGATGACAAGAGAAGAGGAGCTTCTTGTCAAGAGCAAGAAGGAAGCTTACTTAAGGTTGAGGAAGCAAAGATCTGGCACAGCTTCAGAGGATTATAGAGTAACTAGGAAAGAATTCAAAAATGGACTGAGGACAGCCAGGAGGGGGCACGAAAAAGCTTTGATGGGAAGGATCAGGGAAAACCCAAAGGCGTTCTACATTTATGTGAGGAATAAAAGAATGATCAGAGAGAGGGTAGGGCTGATCAGGCACAATAGAGGGAACTTGTGCCTGGTGTCTGAAGAGATGCAGGAGGCTCTAAATGACTTTTTTGCTTTGGTATTCACTAGGGAGAGGGATCTTGTTGATAGTGAGAACACTGTGGACCAAGTTAATAGGCTTGAACAGATTGATATTAAGAAAGTGGATGTGTTGGAAATTGTGGGAAGCATCAAGATAAGTCCGGACCAGATATATCCAAGGTTACTACGGGAAGCAAGGAATGAGATTGCTGTGCCTCTGGCGATGATCTTTGCACCTTCACTCTCCACAGGAGTAGTACTGGATGATTGGAGGGAGGCGAATGTTGTCCCTCTGTTCAAGAAATAGGGAAATCCCTGGGAATTAGAGACCAGTCAATCTTGCATCTTTGGTAAGCAAGTACTGGAAAGGATTCTGAGGAATAGGATTTATGACAATTTGGAAAATCATAGTTTGATTAAAGATAGTCAGCATGACTTTGAGAGGGGCAGGTCATGTCTCACAAGCCTTATTCAGGTCTTTGAGGATGTGACAAGACAGATTGATAAAGGTTGAGCAGTGGATGTGGTGTATATGGATTTCAGTAAGGCATTTGATAAGGTTCCCTATGGTAGGCTCATTCAGAAAGTTAGGAAGTATGGAATACAGGGAAATGTGGCTCTCTGGACACAGTATTGCCTGGCTGAAAGAAGACAGTGAGTGGTAGTGGATGTAAAGTATTCTGCCTGGAGGTCGGTGACCAGTGGTGTCCTGCAGGGATCTGTACTTGGGCCTCTACTCTTTATAGTTTTTATAAATGACTTGGATGAAGAAGTGGAAGGGTGGGTTAGTAAGTTTGCCGATGACACAAAGGTCGGTGCTGTTGTAGATAGTGTCGAGGGCTGTTGCAGGCTACAACCAGACATTGACAGGATGCAGAGCTGACTGAAAAGTGATAGATGGAGTTCAACCTCGATAAATGCGAGGTGATTCATTTTGGAAGGTCGAATTTGAATGCTGAATTTGGGGTTAAAGACAGGATTCTTGGCAGTGTGAAGGAACAGCAGGATCTTGGGGTCCACGTACATAGATCACTCAAAGTTGCCATCCATGTTGATAGGGTTGTTAAGAAGGCGTATGGTGTTCTGGCTTTCATTAACAGGGGGATTGAGTTTAAGAGCTGTGAGGTTTTGCTGCAGCTCTATAAATCCCCGGTTAGATCACACTTGGAATATTGTGTCCAGTTCTGGGATGCCTCATTATAAGAAGGATGTAAATGCTATAGAGAGGGTGCAAAGGGGATTTACCAGGATTCTGCCTGGATTGGAGGGCTTGTCTTATGAGGGTTGAGTGAGCTTGGGCTTTTCACACTGGAGAGAAGGAAGAGAGGTGACTTGATAGAGGTGTACAAGGTAATAATAGGCATACATAGAGTAGATAGTCAGAGGCATTTCCCCAGGGCAGAAATGGCTGTCACAAGGGGGCATAATTTTAAGGTGACTGGAGAAAGGTACAGAGGACATGTCAGAGGAAGGTTCTTTTACGCAGAGAGTAGTGGGTGTGTGGAATGCACTGCCAGTGGTAGTAGTAGAGTCAGAGACATTAGGGACATTTAAGTGACTGCTGGACAAGCACATGGATAGCAGTAAATTGAGGGATGTGTAGGTTATATAGATCTTAGATTAAGACAAATGCTCGGCACAGCATTGTGGGCCAAAGGGCTGTACTGTGCAGTACTGCTCAATGTTCTATGAAAAGGGAAAGTTTACAACAGATGAATTGGTTTTGCTGATTGCTACCTGTGAGGGAGTTGAAGGAAGGAAGAAGGGAACAGAAGAAGGACAGACATTCCTGCTGCCTGATTTTTTTTAAGAGGTGGCTGCAGAGATTGAGGATGCATGAGACTGCATCTCTTGGAATTCTCTAAATCCTCTAGTAGATTATTGTTACGGATTAGATGGTAATAAATGAAAACTGCTATTCGAGAAAGGATGAAGACAGCAGGGAGCATATAGCCTGACATCAATAGTAAGGAAAATATGATAATATTAGGAATGAGCTAATAGGGCATTTAGAAAGTCATACTCTGTTTTGGCAGAATCAACGTAGACTTGTGAAATGGAATTCCTGTTCTCATTCTTACTCCTGGTTTCAAAGCAGGAACCAAGATTCTCTCATCATTTGTGCTCCTGGTATTTATTTCACTGCAACATAATCTCAAGGGTTAATTTGGTAGAGTCATTGTCTGTCCATTTTGAAAGCTGCCATATTTTCAGACCATTTTTTTCTTTATAATTTATTTTTGAAACATGAGCAGTATACTAATAGCCATTCCTTACATGCTCTCGAACAGGTGACACCATTCTGAACCACTGTAATCCTAGTGGTATAAGTACACTCAAAAAGGGTGATCAGTCTGATTTAATTCTTATTCAATCCCCCTTTATTAGATGTTTAATACAACTGAATAACCTTTTAGGCCATTTGAGATGGTAGTTATGAGCCTATCACATTTCTTTGAGTATGGAGTCACACGTAGGCTAGACCTGGTAAAGGTTGCAGATTTTCTCCACTGAAGGACATTCATTAAACAGATGGGTATTTACCAAATAAATGTAATTTCATGATCACTATTATGAAGATTAGCTCTTTATTCCAGTTTTATTTAGAATAATGCTCACCAACTGATGTGGAAAATTTCAAATATTTCTGGATTAGTGCAGGTCTGGATTACAATGCGAGTTATTTTCAATTGAAAGGAACTATGCGACAGTGACTAAATGATCCTGCTTGACTGGAACAAATTAGTGCTGACAGAAAAAGGAGAAATGGTAACTTAATGTCACATTTACCTCAGAATATTATTACTCTCTAGAAATCTGTTGAATTATCTTATACAATACACTGAAGTTCAAGTTTTGATACAAACTTATCTTACCTTTAGATTCCTGATCAGCCCAAAATTTAATTATTTTTTCCTTAAAACCTCTGTTCTCTTCTCTTAGTTCTTTCTGCCACTGCCGCAGTTCTTGTATTTCTGAATCACAGCGAACCTGTGAGAGTGCAATCAGACACATTCAAAAACATGAAAAATTTGTTCAAGTTTTTTTAAAGTTTTGGTAACCTGTCTTGTTTGGGCCACTTTGAAAGGAATTGATTTAAACAGTTCTGGTGTTTCGTTGCACTGTTTTCTTCTGCTATTTCAATTTAGAACTCATGCTTCAATAGCATAACTTCAAGCATATTACATGAACAGGAATTGGGCAACTCCTGAAGCCTCTTTCAGCGTTTACAGCAGATTCGCAACTTAACTCCATGTAACTCTGAAGAAGAGTCAAATCAGACTGGAAATTTTAGTTCAGTTTCTCTTTCTAAAGATGCTTCCAGACTTGCTGAGTTTCTCCAACATATGTGTTTGATTCAGATTTGCAGAAGAAAGTTCTAAACTTCTACTGCCTTTTGCACATGAAGATACTGGCTAACCTCACTCCTGAAAGGTCTGTCTCAAATTTGTTGACTCTTCATAATCATAGATGTTCCAACTAGTTGAACTAGCTTCTCTGTAACTCCCCCATTTGTATAGTCTCTCTTAATCTAGAAGGCTGGAGTATAAGGATGCAGTTGCTTTGCTGCAGTTACACAAACCCTGGTTACAGCCCACTCGAAGTACTGTGAGCAGGTCTGGTACCACACCTTAGGCAGGATACAGGCCTTGGAGAGTGTACATCGTAGGTTACTAGAATAATAAACTGGACTTAGGGGGTTAAGTTATGAGGAAAGCTTATACAAAAAAGGCCTGTATTCTCTAGAATTTAAAAGGTTAACAACAATCTGAAACCTTAGGATACATAAAGATAACCTATTTCCAATGATTCTAGAACCGGGGGCACAGTCTGAGAATTAGGGCCAAACCATTCAGGAGAGATGTTAGGAAGCATTTCCACACACAAAGATATTTGGAACACTCTTCTACAAATGACAGTGGATGCAGGATCAGCCACTAAATTTAAATCTAAAATAAATACGTTTTGGTTAAGCAAAACTATTATAGGATATGGACCAAAGGCAGGTATGTGGCTTTAGGCCACACATCAGCCATGATCTCATTGAGAGATGGAATAGCTGAATGGCCTACTTGTTCCTATGTTCCTGTTTTCCCATGTAGATTGCAGAAGCATTCACCAGTGGGACATGGAGTGTAAAGCATGAAGCTTTTTCTGTTCAGGAATCTTGATGATCATGTAAGTACACAGATAATTTCCTTTGTGGAAGTCATACTCATTAGTGAGTGATTACAGATGGGGGAAGGGTGGGGAGTCATGTTGGTGGTGGTGACACAGAAAAGTCCTTTCATTGGGGAATTTATCAATGGGGAGGTCTGTGTCTGCACTGGCACATCCAATTTCTGATGCACAAATGATGCCAATAGCCATTAGAGAGGAATGTCGAGAGGTGAACCCTGTTACAAGACAGTCCTAGAGGAATGATAAATCACAGACTGATAAATCTAATGAGGTCTTTTGGAGGAAGCATTCTGGAAGATGTTTGAGATAATTTATAGGAGCAATATGTTGAACACCTAACTAGGCACTGGTTATTCTAGATACAGTATACTAATATATAATGAGAAAGAGCTAACCTATATCTTGTTGTAAATTAACCTTTCAGTAATAATGACCATAGTATGACAGAATTTTTCATTAAGTCTGGAAAAGATACAGTTCAACTTGAAATGAAGGTTTTTAATTTTGCTTGCGCCGAGCCTCACTGGAGCACTGCAACAGCCTGAAACAGACATGTTGGTGGTATGTTGAAGTGGCAGGTAAATGGAAGCTCAGGGTCATTTTTATGGACAGTTACAATGCTCTAGCTAGGTTCAGTGCAAACTGGAAGCAAAGCATCTCACTTTCTGTTTGGAGGCTCTGCAATCTTCAGTCCTCAACATCAAGTTCAATAATTTTGAAACCTGAACACCTCCTTCCATGTCCTTTACCCACCCCCATACCCCAGGCCCTGTCATGACATGGACTGTATTCAGCTCAGCCAAGCCATTTTCACCTACTCATGGTCCCCATTGTCAGCTTTTCTCCTTCCCCAGCTTATTTCTATTTGTCTGCCTAATTTTCTTTCTCTCCCTCTGGATTTTGTCTCCATCCATCCACTCAGCCCTTCCTCTATCCCCATCCCCAGTCATCAGCATATACTGTACACTACCTTTCAGTTCTGAAGAAGGGTAACTGGACCCAAATGTTAAATCTGTTTTCTCTCCACAAATGATGTCAAACTTGCTGAATTTCTCCAGCAACTTCTGTTTTCATTTCAGATCTTCAGCATCCACAGTTCTTTGTTTTATTTGAAGATTTGATAGCAGATAGGCAATGGCTACTTTTAAAGAATTAATGCTTGTTTTCAAATATATATATATATTTCTTTAATGCAAAAATACCCAACAAACAAAAAAGAGACAGCCATGGCTAACAAGGGAAATTATAGATAGTATTAGATAAAATGAGGAGGCTTATAAAGTTGCCAAAAACATTAGCTTTCGGAGCACTGCTCCTTCAACCACCTGATGAAGGAGCGTCGCTCCGAAAGCTAGTGCTTCCAATTAAACCTGTTGGACTATAACCTGATGTTGTGTGATTTTTAACTTTGTACACCCCAGTCCAACACCGGCATCTCCAAATCATGGCCAAAAACATTGTAAGCTGAGGATTGGTGAATATTAGGATTCAGAAAAATTTGACCAAGAAATTATAAAGAAAAAAAAGAGAAAGAATGTAAAATAGTAAGAAATATAAAAAAACAGAAATATAAAAAAAGCAGCTTCTATAGGTATGTAAAAAGGACAAGATTAGCAAAGACAAATGTGGGTCCAAATAGATCAGAGATAATAGGAAATAGAAAATTGACAGAGAAGTTAAGTAGTACTTTGTGACTATCATCGCAGAGGAATAATTAAGATCCAGGGGTCAAGTGTAATTGTGGAATGAAAAGAGATTAGTATTAATAGCATTGCAGCACTGGAGAAATTAATGGGACTGAAAATGTACAAATACTTAGGATCCAATGATTTTCACAACTGAGAGTTGAAAGAGAAGGATATAGAGATATTGGATGCTGTGGTAATCACTTTCAAAATCTGATTAATTCTGCAATGATGCAGACACATTGGAAGGTTGCAGAAGTATCCTCAATGTTTAAGAATAGAGGAGGGAGAGTTGGGGACCTAAAGACATCAATAGTAGGGAAAAATACAAGAATTGGTTATAAAGGACATGATTACTGGATGTTTATAAAATACTTGTCTGATTGGATAGTCAACTTGAATGTTTGAAGGAGAAATCATGTTTGACAAATTTAAAAAGAATTTTTGATGATTCCATCTGCATATTTGAGAAGGAGGAACTAGTGGATGCTGTGTGTTTGGATTTTTAGAAGATTTTTGATAAAGTCCCACTTTATCAAATTAAATTAAATTGCTTGGGGTTGGGGGTAATATACTATCATAGACTGAGGATTGGTTAACAGACAGAAAGCCGAAAGGAATAATAAATGATCATTCGCAGTTGGCAAGTTGTGACCAGTGAATAATCAAGGAAGAGTGTTTGGGCCCAGTTGTTCACAATATATACCAATAACTTGGATGTGCAAGCCAATTGTAATTTTTCCAAGGTTGCAGATAATATGAAACTTGATGGGAATCAGTTGTGAGGAAGATGAGGGGGCAGGCAGGACCATAGCAGATGGAATATAATGTTTGAGTAGTGTCAGCTTATTCACACTGGTAGGAGGAACAAGGGTGCAGAATACTTCTTAAGTAATAAGAAAATCGTTGATATCCAAGGGACCTAGGTCACCTTGTTCCTAAGTCACTGAAGCAAGTGCAGCAAGCAATTCAAAGATAATCTTTTAAAGGTTAACCTTTTTCTCAGGGAAATTTGAGTAGCAAAGAAATTTGTTTCAACTGAATAGAACACTGATGTGACCATGCCATGAGTATGTGTGCAGTTCTGGTCCTCTTGTCTATGGAAGGATATACCTGGCCCACAGATGAAGTACTGCAGAGGTTCATCGGACTGATTCCTGGGATGGGAGGATTGTCCTATGAGGTCAGATTGAGGACACCCTGTTCTAAAAGGTTTAGAAGAATGAGATGTGATCTTGTAAAAACTCACAAAATTCTTAAAGACATAGACAGAGCAGATGCACTCAGGATATGTCCCTGGCTGTGAGGTTCACAACGAGGGGATGCAATCTCAAAATGAAACATAAAACATTCAGGATTGAGATGAGGGTGAACTTCACCAGTAGGGTTGTGGACCCAGAGAATTTTCTACCCAGAGGGCTGTGGAAACTCAGTTACTGAATATGTTCAAGACAGATATTAATATATTTCTCATTACTAATGACATCAATAGATATGAGGCAGTGCTAGAATATAGCATTAAAGTAGAAGATCTGCCATGACTTAGACTGGCATTGGAGGCTAGAGGTGCTGAATGTCCTCCATCTGTTCCTATGTTCTTATGATACTCCCAGGAACACTACCATTAACTCATAGAGATGTACAGCACGAAAATAGACCCTTCAATCCAATTCATCCATGCCGCCCAAATATCCTAACTTAATCTAATTTCATTTGTCAGCACTTGGCCCATAGCCCTCTAATCAGCATGGTGGCACAGTGGTTAGCACTGCTGCCTCACAGCGCCAGAGACCCGGGTTCAATTTCCGCCTCAGGCAACTGATTGTGTGGAGTTTGCACGTTCTCCCCGTGTCTGCGTGGGTTTTCTCTGGGTGCTCCGGTTTCCTCCCAAAGTCCAAAGATATGCAGGTCAGGTGAATTGGCTATGCTAAATTGGCCGTAGTGTTAGGTAAGGGGTATATGTAGGGGTATGGGTGGGTTGCGCTTCAGCGGGGTGATGTGGACTTGTTCGGCCGAAGGGCCTGTTTCCATACTGTAAGTAACCTAATCTAATCCCTTCCTATCCAGATGCCCTTTAAATGCTGTAATTGTACCAGCCTCCATCACTTCTTCTGGCAGTTCGTTCCATCTACTGTACGCACTACCCTCTGTGTGAAAAAGTTACCCCTGAGGTCCCTCTTATATCTTTCCCCTCTCACCCTAAATCTATGCCCTCTAGTTTTGGACTATCCTACCCAAAGGAAAATACCTTGTCTATTTATCTTATCCATGCCCCTCACGATTTTACGGATCTCTATCAGGTCACCCCCAGCCTTCGACGCTCCAGGGAAAACAGCCCCAGCCTGGTCAGCCTCTTCCTATAGCTCAAATCCTCCAACCTTGGCAACATCCTTGTAAATCTTTTCTGAATCCTTTCAACATACATGACATCATTTCAATAGGAAGGAGACCAGAACTGCGTGCGATATTCTAAAAGTGGGCTAACCAATGTCCTGTGTAGCCGAACATGACCCGCCAACTCCTCTACTCAATGCTCTGAACAATAAAGGAAAGCATATCAAGCACCTTCTTCACTATTCTGTCTACCTGCGACTCTAGTTTCAAGGAACTATGAACCTGCACTCCAAGGTCTCTTTGTTCAGCAACACTCCCCAGGACCTTACCATTAAGTGTATAAGTCCTACTCTGATTTGACTTTTCAAAATGCAGCATCTCGCATTTATCTGAATTAAACTCCATCTGCCACTTCTCAGCCCATTGTCCCATCTGATCAAGATCCCATTGTACTCTGAGGTAACCTTCTTCGCTGTCTTTCAGCACTCTGTGACTGGTTGAGCAGTCGAGTAGAAGCCTCCAGTTCTCATATAATATTACCAAATGCATCCATTAGCTATTAGTATTCAAAACAACTGCAGCCTGGTGTATCCAGACACTGAGTTCTCCCTGCCTTCTGACTGAGGATCTCACTAGGTGAAAGTGAGGACTGCAGATGCTGGAGATCAAGCATAAGTCCTTCATCAGGAATTAGCTCATTCCTGCTCCTCAGATGCTGCCTGAGCGGCTGTGCTTTTCCAGCACCACATTCTTCAGTTGAGAATCTCAAACTGTTGCTTAAAATCCTGGTCAATGAGCTGAACAAGTGTACATAGAACATAGAACATTACAGCGCAGTACAGGCCCTTTGACCCTCGATGTTGCGCTGACCTGTGGAACCAATCTGAAGCCCATCTAATTTATACTATTCTATTCTCGTGCATATGCCTATCCAATGACCATTTAAATACCCTTAAAGTTGACGAATCTACTACTGTTGCAAGCAGTGTGTTCCACACCCGTACTACTCTCTGAGTAAAGAAACTACCTCTGACATCTGTTGTACATCTATCACCCCTCAGTTTAAAGCTATGTCCCCTTGTGCTAGCCATCGTTATCCAAGGAAAAAGGCTCTCACTGTCCAACCTATCTAACTTCTAGTTATATTATATGTCTTAATTAAGTCACCTCACAGCCTTCTTCTCTCGAACAAAAATAGCCTCAAGTCCCTAGGCCTTTCCTCGTAAGACCTTCCCTCCATACCAGGCAACATCCTAGTAAATCTCCTCTGAACCCTTTCCAAAGCTTCCACATCCTTCCTGTAATGCAATACTCCAAACATGGCTGCACCAGAGTTTTGTACAGCTGCAGCATGATCTCATGGTTCCAAAACTCAATCCCTCTACCAATAAAAGTTAACAACCCTATCAAACTGGGTGGCAACTTTCAAGTATCTATGTACCTGGACACCGAGATCTCTCTGCTCATCTACACTACCAAGTCTTACCATTAGCCCAGTACTCTTTATTCCTGTTGCACCTTCCAAAGTGAATCAACTCACACTTTTTAGCATTAAACTCCATTTGCCCCCTCTCAGCCCAGCTCTACAGCTTATCTATGTCCCTCTGTAACCTACAATATCTTTCATCACTATCCACAACTCCACCGACCTTAGTGTCATCCACAAATTTACTAACCCATCCTTCTCTGCCCTCATCTAGGTCATTTATAAAAGTGACAAACAACAGTGGGCCAACAGATCCTGTGGTACCCCATTAATAGGAGAAAGTGAGGACTGCAGATGCTGGAGATCAGAGCTGAAAATGTGTTGCTGGAAAAGCGCAGCAGGTCAGGCAGCATCCAAGGAGCAGGAGAATTGACTTTTCGGGAAGTTCCTGAAGAAGGGCTCATGCCCGAAACGTCGATTCTCTTGCTCCTTGGATGCTGCCTGACCTGCTGCGCTTTTGTACCCCATTAATAAGTGAACTCCAGGATGAATATTTCCCATCAACTACCACCCTCTGTCTTCTTTCAGCTTGCCAATTTCTGATCCAAACCACTAAATCATCCTCAATCCTATGGTTCCATATTTTGTGTAATAGCCTACCGTGGGAACCGTATCAAACGCTTTACTGAAATCCACCTACACCACATTAACCACTTTACCTTTATCCACCTGTATGGTCACCTTCTCAATGAACTCAATAAGGTTTGTGAAGCACTACCTGCCCTTCACAAAACTGTGTTGACTATCCCTAATTAACTTATTCCTTTCTAAATGATTATAAATCCTCTTTCTCATAACCCTTCCTAACACTTTACCCATAACTGAGGTACGGCTCACTAGTCTGGTGGCATGGTGGCACAGTGGTTAGCACTACTGCCTCACAGTGCCAGAGACCCAGGTTCAATTCCCGCCGCAGGTAACTGTCTGTGTGAAGTTGCACATTCTTTTTGTGTCTGCGTGGGTTTCCTCCGGGTGCTCCGGTTTCCTCTCACAGTCCAAAAATGTGCAGGTTGGGTGAATTGGCCATGCTAAATTTCCCATAGCATTAGATGAAGGGGTAAATGTAGGGGAATGGGTCTGGGTGGGTTGCTCTTCGGAGGGTCGTTGTGGACTTGTTGGGCCGAAGGGCCTGTTTCTACACTGTAAGTAATCTAATCTAATCTATAATTACCAGGGTTGTCTCGACTCCCCTTCTTGAACAAAGGAACAACATTTGCTATACTCCAGTCTTCTAGCACTATTCCTGTAGACAATGATGACATAAAGATCAAAGCAAAAGGCTCTGCTATCTCCTCCTTCGCTCCCCAGAGAATCCTAGGATAAGTTCCATCCAGCCCAGGTTTATCTATTTTTACATTTTCCAGAATTGCTAACACCTCAATCCCATCTAGTCTAGTAGCCTGTATCTCAGACTTCTCCTTGACTACATTGTCTTTTTCTTGTGTGAATACTGACAAAATGTATTCATTTAGCGCTTCCCTTATCTCCTCTGATTCCACACACAACTTCCTGCTACTATGCTTGATTGGCCCTAATCTTACTCTAGTCATTCTTTTATTCCTGATATGTTTGAAAGCCTTAGGGTTTTCCTTGATCCTATCTGCCAATGACTTCTCCTGTCCCGTCCTGGCTCTTCTTAGCCCTCTCTTTGGATCTTTTCTGGCTAACTTACAACTCTCAAGCCCCTTAACTAAGCCATCACATCTCATCCTAACATAAGCCATCTTCTTCCTCTTGACAAGAGATTCAAATTCCTTAGTAAACCACAGCTCCCACGCTGGACAACTATCTCCCTGCCTGACCAGTACATGCTTATTAAGGACTCACAATAGCTGTTCCTTTCAATTGTCCCCATCCCCTGCGGTTTCCTTCCCCATCCCGTGCTTCCTAAATCTTGCCTAATTGCATTGTAATTGCCTTTCCCCCAGCTATAACTTTTGCCCTGCGTTATATACCTATCCCTTTCCATCACTAAAGTAAACATAATCGAATTGTGGTCACTATCACCAAAGTGCACACCTACCTCCAAATCTAACATGTGGCTGGGTTCATTACCCAGTACCAAATCTAATGTGGCCTCGCCCCCTGTTGGCCTGTCTACATATTGTGTCAGGAAATCCTCTTGCATGCATTGGACAAAAACTGACCCATCTAAAGTACTTGAGCTATAGTATTCCCAGTCAATATTTGGAAAGTTAAAGCCCCCATAACAACTACCCTGTCACTCTTGCTCCTATTGAGTATCGTCGTTGCTATTCCTTCCTCTACATATCTGGAACTATTTGGAGACCTATAGAAAACTCCCAACAGTGTAACCTCTCCTTTCCTGTTTCCAATCTCAGCCCATACTACCTCAGTAGAGGAGTCCTCAAATAGCCTTTCTGCAGCCGTAATATGATCCTTGATTAACAGTGCCACACCGTCCCCTCTTTTACCATTTTCTCTATTCTTACTGAAACATCTAAATCCCAGAAGCTGCAATAACTATTCCTGTCCCTGCTCTACCCATGTCTCTGAAATGGCCACAACATCAAAATCCCAGGTATCAACCCATGCTGCAAGTTCACACCTTATTCCAGATGCTCCTGGTATTGAAGTACACACATTTCAAACCAACATCCTGATTGCCGGTGCCTTCTTGCGATCTTGAAAGCTTAGTTCTGACTTCACTACTGTCAACCTCCCGTATACTCAGACTACAATTTTGGTTCCCATCCCAATGTACATTAGAGACTATGGGCTACTTGCACCCTCACCCACTCTTCTTTTCAAATTTGCATTGAGAGGCAGCAATGCCATCAAAGACCACAAATTTCAATGTGCAACCACATCTGAACTCGTCCTCACAGACAACTGGAACTCTTGCTCACAACACATATCCTGGCTATTTCAGGACGTTCACAATACCCTGCTGGCTCTGTCTGTTCAGATGCAAATTTTCAAGCGGTTTAGTCACCCTTTGCGTGATTCTGCACTTGTAGCAATTTTCCAACAAAAAATGTTAGACTAACTGTTCTATCATTCTTTAGTTTCCTTCTCTCACCTTCATTGAGCATGTTGGAGGCTGAGGGGTGACCTTACAGAAGTTTATAAAATCATGAGGCAAATTCATAGGGTGAATAGCCAAGGTCTTCTTCCCAGGGTAGGGGAGTCCAAAACTAGAGGGCACAGGTTTAAGGAGAGAGGGGTAAGATTTAAAAAGACCTGAGGGGTAACTTTCTCACAAAGAGCTGTCCAGAGGAAGTGGGTTCAATTGTAACATTTAAAAGTCATCTGGATGGATACATAAATAGGAAAGATTTAGAGGAATATGGGCCAAATACTGGCAAATGAGACTAGGTCAGATTGGGATATCTAGTTGATGTGGAAGAGTTGGACTGATTTGTCTGTTTCTGTGCAGTGTGACTTTATAATGTTCAATTTTCCAGTCTAAATGAACAATTCCCATACTGTGGAAGATTATAGTTCAAGAATCCACACTGATGTTAACTATTTCCTTCAAATCACTGGGAAGGAAACCATCTAGAACATAGAAAAATACAGCGCAGTACAGGCTCTTTCGCCGTCAATGTTGCTCTGATCCAAGCCCACCTAACCTACACTAGCCCACTATCCTCCATATGCCTATCCAATGCCCGCTTAAATGCCCATAAAGAGGGAGAGTCCACCACTGCTACTGGCAGGGCATTCCATGAACTCACGACTCGCTGAGTAAAGAATCTATCCCTAACATCTGTCCTATACCTGCCACCCCTTAATTTAAAGCTATGCCCCCTCGTAATAGCTGACTCCATACGTGGAAAAAGGTTCTCATGGTCAACCCTATCTAAACCCCTAATAATATTCCAGATGTGGCCGCACCAGAGTTTTATACAACTGCATCATGACCTCAGGACTCCGGAACTCAATTCCTCTACCAATAAAAGCCAGTACGCCATATGCCTTCCTCACCGCACTATTTACCTGGGTGGCAACTTTCAGAGATCTGTGTACATGGACACCAAGATCCCTCTGCTCATCCACACTACCAAGTATCCGACCATTAGCCCAGTACCCCATCTTCTTGTTACTCTTACCAAAGTGAATCACCTCACACTTACCTACATTGAACTCCTGATCCTGGTGACTTTCCACCTTTTATAGCCATAATTTTCCTCAGTACTTTTTTTTGTTATTACGCGACAGAATCCCAGATATCATGGAATGTTGGACTTTATGGTGATGATGGACGAGACGAAATACATTGAACAATATATTTTAATAATAGACAAATGTTCTGACAGTCAGTTAGCTTAATTGACTGTACAGCTGGTTTGTGATGCAGAGTGCTGCAAACAGTGTAGGTTCAATTCCCACACCAGCTTAAGTTACTGCCAAGGCCCTTCCTTTTAATCTCTCCCCTCATCCAAGGTGTGGTAATCCTCAGGTTAAACCACTCCTGAGAGAGCAGCTCTATGTCCTCTGGGACTATGCAACTTTACTTAAATAGTTTTCCAAATACAATGTTCACCAAAAGCTTTTAAAGGTTACAAAAACTAAAAATAAGGCAAGAGGAATGTTGGGATTTTTTCTCAAGAAGGCAAGAATACAAAGGGGTGCAAACTTTAGTCCAATTACATAGAATTCTAGTTAAGCTCATAAAGCTGAGTTCAGTTCTGGCCAGCACACCCAGAAACATGATATTGGCCTTGAATAGAGTACAGCACAGGGTCAAAAGAATGAGATAATAATTAAAACGATTAAAATAAAAGAATAGATTAGGTAAGCTCGACTTGCACTCCCTTAAATAAAGGTTAAGAATCAATCTAAATGAGGTGTTGAAGCTCTGGTAGATAACTGTAAACTAATTCCTCTGTATTATAGCAAGGTATATCGGGATAATTTCAGCAAGCACTTCTTAATTGAAAAGGTAGTCAAATTGTTTGGTATTACAAAATGCGAGCATTGCTAAAAAATACACAGTTTACTGGAGCTTTTTGCCTGAACACTCATCAGGACAAGTCAACAGGAAAGCCAATATTCATACTGCACGAGAGGAGAGTGCTGAATGGTTGAAACTTTATTGCTGGAACAGCACAGCAGGTCAGGCAGCATCCAGGGAACAGGAGATTCGACGTTTCGGGCACAGGCCCTTCTTCAGGAATGAGCAGAGAGTGTTCAGCAGGAGAAGATAAAAGGTAGGGAGGAGGGACTTGGAGGAGGGGCGTTGGAAATGTGATAGGTGGAAAGAGGTCAAGGTGAGGGTGATAGGTCGGAGTAGGATGGAGGCGGAGAGGTCAAGAAGAAGACTGCAGGTCAGGAAGGCGGTGCCGGGCTGAGCTGAAGGGCCTGTTTCCACACTGTAGGGATTCTATGATTCTATCCTCTCAAGTGGAGGGAGAAGATACCATAGCACAATTTTAAAGAATAGTAAGGGAGTTAACCCTGGAGTCCTGACCAATCAACATTGCAAAAGCAGGTCACTTGGCAACTATCATATTGCTGTTTGTGGGAGCTTATTGTGCCCTGTTTCATTGGCTGAGTAAAAAAAATTTCATTGACCGTAATGAGCCTTGCTGAGGTTCATACAAATGTGACTTTCTTTCTTTATGTATTCTATTTATTCATTAACAACTTCACTGAGGGGTGGCACTACAAACAATCCATCTCTACCTTAATGATATTGTTGCATTACCTTGTAAGATTGACACCCAAATCTTCCCATCGCAGATATAAAGGTCTTTCTTGAAAACATCAAACCAGAGACGGCTGGCTTCAGTCTCAGTGCAGGGTGGGTGGCTTCCAATTGTCACCTTCATGTCTGTTTCTGATTTCAACACAAGAGGAGATCAACAACGTTCGTATTTACCAGAGACGAGTCATTGAGTTAGACACTGTGTGGCTTCACTATGGCTAGGAGAAAGTGAGGTCTGCAGATGCTGGAGATCAGAGCTGAAAATTTCATTTCCCCTCCTCCCACCTTGTCTCAGTCAAATCCATCGAACTCAGCACCGCCTTCCTAACCTGCAATCTTCTTCCCGACCTCTCCGCCCCCACCCCAGTCTGGCCTATCACCCTCACCTTGACCTCTTTCCACCTATCACATTTCCGACGCCCCTCCCCCAAGTCCCTCCTCCCTACCTTTTATCTTAGCCTGCTGGACAAACTTTCCTCATTCCTGAAGAAGGGTTTATGCCCGAAACGTCGATTCTCCTGTTCCCTGGATGCTGCCTGACCTGCTGCGCTTTTCCAGCAACACATTCCAATCCAGTGAGGGAAGTTGGAAGATTTAAGCTGCTATCTTTTTGACGAGAGCCTACTAAGTGAAGGCCTGTCTGTCCTCTAATGTAGACATAGAAGAGCCAATGGCACTATTTTTAATAAGAGTTATAGATACATAGAAAACACAGTAAGATTTCATGCACAGAAGGTAGTCGTCTGGCACATTATGTCCATACCAGTCGATGAATACCTCGTCACACTAATCCCACTCTCCAAATTTTGATTCCTAAACCCATTGACTGTTCCACCGCATGTTTTAATGTGATTATGGTTTTTGCCTGTATTACCCTTTGAACTCGTGGGTTCCAGAACCTCACCACTGATGAGAAAGTTGTTCCAGGTGTCATAGTCAATATTTTTTCAATAATTAGTACAGCATTTCTTTTTGTGGGAGCTTGCTACATGTAAATTGCCTGCTATGTGTCAACACTGACTGTACTTCCAAAGTACTTTATTGGCTGTAAAGCATTTTGGATCTTTCTGTGGCCATAACAGTTACTATATAAATGCAATTTAATTTTAATAACTCAATAGTTACTCATAGAAATCTAATGTTATATCACTGGGATGCTTTTTTGCCATTATTATGGCAATAATGTTTTTTTCAAATTTAAAAAAAAGTTATGATATTTCAGCTACTTTAATCCCATGTGTATCACTGATGATTTGTATTTACTCTGTGGAAATTTTAATTGAGTAGAAGATTTTACTGCATTTTACTTTCTGATTTGCTGTTTGAGAATACTTCAGTGTAATTGGCTGCCAACTCCCTGCGGTGATATCACTGTTACTGTATGCCTAGTGTTTGTCTTGATCTTGCACATATCAAGAAAGGGAAACTTCATGCCTCAGAGATCACTAGATAGCAGAAAATCCCTTTAATACTTCAAAGTACTCTTTTGGTATGATCCTAGATATTGAATATTGTTAGATATTATTACTGGAGCGAATCATAGATTTACATTTAAATAGTTCCCATTTCTGTCTTTGTTCACTCCTTTCCTCAGCAATATTTTGTGTTTGATTTTGTCTACTTTCTGTGGTTTTATTTACCCTAATGAAGAAGAGCATATCTTCTCAACATCACAACTATTGATCTCACCCTGCTTGGCTGTTGTATGGAACCCCCTACGTGTTAACCCCTTAAAGCCAAATACATAACAATATTGTCAAATTTGATGGAATTTTAATGCATTTACTTTAGGGGAAATTTGGCATGTTAATATGCTGCAGTTTTTCTTATCTGCGATGTTTTGTGTTATGTTGCTGAAAATATTACTGATGAAATACTTAGCAGTTGTAGTAAAATCATGCGTATACTTAGGATGAAGAAGATTATGAGTACCACATATGCTTGGTCCAGTTCTTGTTGGATTCATTTGGATATCAAAGTTGAAACTTTATTGCTGGAACAGCACAGCAGGTCAGGCAGCATCCAGGGAACAGGAGATTCGACGTTTCGGGCACAGGCCCTTCTTCAGGAATGAGCAGAGAGTGTTCAGCAGGAGAAGATAAAAGGTAGGGAGGAGGGACTTGGAGGAGGGGCGTTGGAAATGTGATAGGTGGAAAGAGGTCAAGACCTCTTTCCACCTATCACATTTCCAACGCCCCTCCTCCAAGTCCCTCCTCCCTACCTTTTATCTTCTCCTGCTGAACACTCTCTGCTCATTCCTGAAGAAGGGCCTGTGCCCGAAACGTCGAATCTCCTGTTCCCTGGATGCTGCCTGACCTGCTGTGCTGTTCCAGCAATAAAGTTTCAACTTTGATCTCCAGCATCTGCAGACCTCACTTTCTCCCTGCTGAATGGTTAGCAAGTGAACTCTGATTGGAATGAAAATCAGACTCAAACTGCTTGGTATAAAACTTAAACAAAGTTTGGTGTTAACTATTAATCAGAATTAATGGGTACATTCTCTATGGCAATGCCTCTACCAAACTGCCAAACCCCAATCACTGCGCTCCTCTCATGCAATGTAAGCTTTGTTTTCACCCTTGAAGCGGTATTTTTATAAAAGGTCCTGATGAGAGCCAGATAAACATTTGGGCAAAATATGTCATTTTCAACAATGCTGAAGAATGGGTCAGGACTCTGTCCATAAAGCCATTGAAGTGATATTAGTTGAACGATCCAAAACTGAGGTTAATAAGTTTTTTGTCCAATAAAGGTATAAATAGTTACAGAACTAAGGCACGTGGATGGACTTAGGAAATAGGCCAGCTTGTGGTTCCACAGGTCAGCGCAACATCGAGGGCAAAAGAGCCTGTTCTGCCCTGTAATGTTCTATGTTCTAGCTTTGACCTAACCTAAACTCAAGGGGCTGAATATCTTACTCAGGGGACCTACTCCTGTATATTCCCAGTGTAAAAAATTAACTCTGTTGAACATTTAGACTTCTGGTGTAAGAAAAAGATCAACTACCCAAATAATGGCCTAATACTGCAGTAGACAAAAATCAATACTGTTGTCCTGAACCAATCATCTAGTATTCAACCCTTGATCTAATGTGCAAAATTATTTTCAATTACAAAACATGAGGCAGTACAATTGTCTGGTGTTCTATGTGAACTCTTTCACAGACTGGCAAAATAATCATGAGGTGTTGAACAGAGACCAGAGATTGAGTGCTTCCTCTGAGGAGGGAAATATCATAATTAATCACCCTGGGTCACTAGGCTTAAGAATACCCGAGCATCTTCAACTTTTCATGACACTCCCCTTTTCTGAGGATAACTGGCAAACTGAAGCACAGTAACATTTTGCATAAAATCCCATACAAAGGAAATAAAACTATCTGTGTCAGTTTTCCATTCCTTAGGGACAGTGTGATATGGTAATTTTCCAGTCATGGGACCAAGTACGTGAGAATGTTGCTGGAACATAGACCTTGCAGATCTCTGCCCATGCTTCCATAGACATTTCTGGATCCCTGAAGTAAGGAAAACTACCCAAATGTTTATTTTTTAACAAAATGTGAATGCTGTACAGCAAATTTTAATGTAAAATAGTTCATGATTTTTCAAAAGTATTGAATTTATGAAAGATGATCTTAGACTTCAAAAAACCTTATATTATAAATCCAACCTCTGGGAATTCAAACAGGATAAATTATAAAGACCCTCAGGTGAAGTTCAAATAGAAACCTCAATGGAGAAAGGACATTCAGTACATGACAATTATTCAAAGTCACAGTCCAGTTATATAATATTCTGAATGGGGAGACTGCCAGCCTTAGGATTGCTTCAAGTTTCCCCAGAGACACAGCCTTGCATTCTGTGTCATGCTATTATTCTCTACAGCTGAAAATGTGTTGCTGGAAAAGCGCAGCAGGTCAGGCAGCATCCAAGGAGCAGGAGAATCGACGTTTCGGGCATGAGCCCTTCTTCAGGAAGGCTGCCTGACCTGCTGCGCTTTTCCAGCAACACATTTTCAGCTCTGATCTCCAGCATCTACAATCCTCACTTTTTCCTATTATTCTCTACAGCACATAATTTTCATTCTAAGCTGTCTTACTTTTAATGTTTAACTCCTTACATTCCATGACATCTGTATTGTTTAATTTAGTTGTAAAATGTCTAATTACTCTGAATACATTTCATTTATAATTTCAGCATGTCACATCTCATTTTCTCTATTTTTCTGAGACGGTCAAGAAGGCATGGCAACAACTCTTCCTCAGATAGCTCAGGAAATTTGGCATGTCCATAAGGACCCTCACCAACTTTCACAGGTGCACCACTGAAAGCATACTGACCACGCGCACAACAACCTGGTACGATAACTGCTCTGCCCAGTAAGAAAATACAGAAAGTTGTGTGTGTGCACAGTCCAGACCATTACAGAAGCCAGCTTTCCATCCATGGACTCCATTTACATGGCTTGCTGCCATGGAAAGACTGCCAACACTATCAAAGATCCATTGCACCAGTAATGATAGAACATAGAACATTACAGCACAGTACAGGCCCTTCGGCGCTCGATGTTGCACCGACCTGTGGAACCAATCTGAAACCCATGTATCCTACACTATTCCATTTTCATCCATATGTCTATCCAATGACTATTTAACTGCCCTTAAATTTGGTGAGTCTACTACTGTTGCAGGCAATGCGTTCCACGCCCCTACTACTCTCTGAATAAAGAAACTACCTCTGACGTCTATCCTATATCTATCACCCCTCAGTTTAAAGCTATGTCCCCTCGTGCTAGCTATCACCATCTGAAGAAAAAGGCTCTCACGATCCACCCTATCTAACTCTCTGATTATCTGATATGTCTCAATTAAGTCACCTCACAACCTTCTTCTCTCGAATGAAAACAGCCTCAAGTCCCTCAGCCTTTCCTCGTAAGACCTTCCCTTCATACCAGGCAATATCCTAGTAAATCTCCTCTGAACCCTCTCCAAAGCTTCTACATCCTTCCTATAATGTGGTGACCAGAACTGTACGCAATACTCCAAGTGCTGCTGCACCAGAGTTTTGTACAGCTGCAGCATGACATCATGGCTTCAAAACTCAATCCCTCTACCAATAAAAGCAAACACACCGTATGCCTTCTTAACAATCCTATCAACCTGGGTGACAACTTTCAGGGATCTATGTACATGGACATCAAGATCTCTCTGTTCATCTACACTAGCAAGAATCTTATCATTAACCCAGTGCTCTTTATTCCTGTTGCTCCTTCCAAAGTGAACTGCCTCACACTTTTCCACACTAAACTCCATTTGCCACCTCTCAGCCCATCTCTGCAGCTTATCTATGTCCCTCTGTAACCTGCAACATTCTTCAGCACTATCCACAACTCCACCGACCTTAGTGTATAACGCGAATTCACTAACCCATCCTTCTATGCCCTCATCCAGGTCATTTATAAAAATGACAAACAGCATTGGCCCCAAAACAGATCCTTGCGGCACACCACTAGTAACTTAACTCCAGGATGAATATTTCCCATCAACCACCATCAGCTAGCCAAATTCTGATCCAAATACTAAATCACCCGCAATCCCATACCTCCGTATTTTGTGCAATAGCCTACTGATGGGAATCTCCTCAAACACCTTACTGAAATCCATATACACCACATCAACCACTTTACTCTCATCCACCTGTTTGGTCACCATTTCAAAGAACTCAACAAGGTTTGTGAGGCACGGCCTACCCTTCACAAAACTGTGTTGACTATCCTTAATCAACTTAATTTTTAAAATTATAAATATGATTATAAATCCTATCTCTTATAACATTTTTCAACACTTTACCCACAACTGATGTAAGGCTTACTGGTCTATAATTACCAGGGTTGTCTCCCCTTCTTGAACAATGATCTCCTAAAACACCTTCTGTCTGCAGAAGATACTGAAGCTTGAACACACGCACCAGCAGGTTCAGGAACAGCTTCTCCCCGGCCATTACTAGACTGATGAATGAATTCTTTAGCTTCAAATAATGCTGATCTTGCTAAAGTTGATCTTATCTGGCACACGTCCTGTGCATTGTTACCCGTATGCCTCTGTCTAAGCCTTTTTGATCTTACATCCTTGTTAACTGTGATCTCCTTGTACTACTCGTACACAAAGCTTTCCCTATACTTCGGTACACATGACAATAAATTAATCAATCGATCACTTTTCCTGATACATATATTAATAGGAGTTACTAACATTTCTTTCCTAGTATGATAATTAATTGTATTTATGTATTCTATTTAAAAATTAGTATGTTTTCCATAGATTGTTATTCCAGGAACAGTTTCGTAGTTTGTCAGCTTAGGCTATACCTTGACGGGTGCCACTCATCATCAAACATGGCTGACTAGGGGTCTCTCCTGATCCTTCTGCCTGTTATTGTTGCATCAGAGGATTTGCAGGTTAGCCACGTTATGAACACAATGCTGACTATCAAGGCCATGGAGTGCAACGCAAACTCACAGTTTTGGGCTGAGAGGAAGGAGCACCACCCACTGTACCACATGACCATGCTACAGAACAATGTAACTATTATGTTAGCATCCATGGTGAGAAAGCAAGCTAACATTTTGAGTCTAGCTGACTCTTCATCTGAGCTGATGACTCAAAATGTTAGCCTGCTTTCTGTCCATGGATGCTGCCTGATCCGCTGTGATCTCCAGCACTTTTTATTTTCAGTTCAGATTCAAGCTCTTAAGATTATGTTAGTTCTTTTTTGCAATTAGTGGTTATGTATATTTGAATTTCCCCAGTAAAATAATTTTATTTCATAGTTTGAACTGTATTCATAAAATTTCTCTTGACTACCTTGCAGCAAAATCCAAGAAATAACCAATAATAGCAGTGAAAATAACTCAATAAAACAAGCAATGACCATCTAAAAATTGATGTGGAGGAGTCGGTGTTGGACTGAGGTGGATAAAGTTAAAAATCATAGATGGTGGTGACCCAGTAGGTCTGCCCTGCTGAGCTCTGCACCAGAACCCAGACAAAGTGGTGCACTCACCCTCTCTTTATTACCCAATGTGGTAGAAATAGTTACGCTTTGATCCCTAGAGTTGTTCAGCGTTAGTTTAAAACAGTTTGGAAAATGACCAAAGGGAAGGGGCTGCGAGGATCGCAGCAAGCAAGCCAGGCCCCCTGCAACAACAGACACGCTATTGGCCTCAGTGTCGGCCTCCAAGATCGCCCCAGGGGACTTATCTATGGAACACAGTCTGATGTCAGAGTTTGTGAAACTCTGAGAGAAGAGTGATTTGTTGATGGAGGAAACCCAGACCAGGCTTGAACCGATCTCGTCATGCTGCAGAAGCATGACCAGGAGATCCAGTGTCTCGGGCAGCACATCAGGGAGGTGGAGCAACAGACCGCAACCTCCAAAACCACGACAGAGTCCTCGGCGGGTCTGGTCCAGGCTCTAGAACAGCAGGTACGGGCCTCAGTAGAGCAGGTCAACGATCTCAAAAATCGAGGCTGTCGGTAGAACATCCGCCTGGTCGGGCTGCTGGAGCGAGAGGAGAAAGGCTAGGTCATCAGCTTCTTGGAGCTATGGCTCTCGCAGTTTTTGAAGTTGGAAGTCGGGTTGGGCTGGATGCAAGTTGAACGGGCACACCGGGTCGCAGTGCGCAGGCCCAGATCGGACCAGCGCCCCCGCTCGGTCCTACTGCGACTCCAGCATTACAGAGATAAGCAAATGATGCTGAAAGCCTCTAGAGCACTGGGGAAGGATCCACAGGCTCTGAAAGACAAAGGATCACAAATTATGCTTTTCCAAGACTCTTCTGCAATTGTGATCATAAGAGGAAGGCCAATCATGAGGTAAAAAGACGGCTGAGGGACTTGAATATCCAGGAGAAAGTGAGGACTGCAGATGCTGGAGATCAGAGCTGAAAAATGTGTTGCTGGAAAAGCGCAGCAGGTCAGCACTTGAATGTTCAGTATTCCGTAAGATATCTGGCAATATTATGTTTCAGCCATGGAGGGTCCATGTTCAATTTTGACTCGCCAGAAAAGGCAAGGGATGCTTTAAAATAGATTAACTGGCTTGAATTATATGGACAATAATGTTTATTTTATTTTTCTCTGTAATTTACTTGGTTTACCTGGTTGTTGGGGGCTATTTTTAAATATATGTGGGGGTCATAATTGTTTTTTATCTTCTTCTCTCTCTTCTCTTTCCCTTCCTGTCATCCTTTGTTCTTTTTTTCTTATCATTTCCTTTTGTTTTTTCCTTCTGGTATGGAATGGGTGGGTGGGGGGGGGTCATATATTTCTGTTCTACCAGGAGTGCCTAAGGTTACAGTATGGATGGGTCGGGTTGAGTGCTTATTTTAATTTTCTTGTTATAAGATGTTTGTATTTTTTTCCTTACTTTGTGTTGTCTGGGGCTGGGACATGGCTTCAGCGAGATGGAGCTGGAGGGGTTATTGGATAGTATGAGCGCCCCCTGTGGGCAAGGGGGAAAGTCTCCTTTCATTTGTGTTATATGTTGGTTCATTGTAGGAGTAGCTGTTAGAAGTTTTGATTTGGTATTTTTGGAAATTGTATTTTTAAATTTAGACAAACTGCTTATTGTTTTTAAATCGGTCCACTATGAGGGGCGTTCTTCCTCCCGGGGGGATCACGGACTGTTTTGGACAGCTATGGCTAGCCATTCGGTTAAATGGTGCATCTGGAATGTTAAGGGGAGTCATTCATTGATTAAGAGAAAAAAGATACTTTCAAGTCTTAGAAAAGAGAAGGTCGATGTAGCCTTGCTGCAAGAAACACATGTAACTGATAAGGAGCACTTAAAGTTACAGCAGGGAGGGTTCAGACAGGTGTTTATCTCAAACTTAATTCGAAAAGTAGAGGAGTTACTATACTCATCTGGAAGACTCTCCCACTTCAGCTGTTAGACCAAATTAAGGATGAATATGGGTGGTTTATAATACGTAAAGCTTTTATTCATGGAGAGGAATATAGGATTCTGAATGTATAATGTCCCCCCGGCGCACCCCCTTAAATTTTCCAGGTTTCCAGGTTGATGGGCCTTGGAGTGTGTCATACAATTTTAGGGGGAGACTTTAACTGGACTTATGGACCCCGAGGTGGACAGGATGCCTAGGGGTCTCGTGGGTATATCCCTGCAATCCAGGCAGCTGGTGGACCTGAACAGGGAACTGGGGTTGGTGGATGTGTGGCAATGTCTTCACTCCAAAGGTAGGGATTTCATCTTTTTCTCTATTTCACAAAAGTGCTACATCAGAATTGACATGTTTTTTGTCTCATTGACTTTTTTGAATTTGGTGCTATCTTGCAGAATAGGGAACATAGCCATTTCCGATCATGCAGCAGTGCACATGGAGGTCAAGGCCGGTGGTAACGGGATAGGCTCCCGGCACTGGCATATGTACCCTTTCCTCTTGAAAGATAGTACGTTTATAGAGTATTTTTCATGGGAATTTAAAATCTTTTGGGACATTAATTAGGGTACGGCCAGTAATCCATTGGTGCTCTGGGAGACTGCCAAGGCCTATGCACGGGGTTTGATTATTTCTTACTCAGCGACTCGGAAGCGGCAGAGGGGAGAGCAGCAGCATTTGCTCGAGGTTCACCTGAAGGTAGCTGAGTTAGCATACTTTGACAGACCCGTCTGTAACCAAGTTGCAGCGGATTACAGCCCTCAGTCTCTGAACACTGCGCTCACCCAGACAACAAAGAGGGAAATCTCTTTTGCAAAACAGAGGTTATTTGAGTATGGTGATAAACCGGGTAGATACCTAGCGTACCTGGCCAGAAAGAAGAATGCCCCTCAATCTATCAGATCCACCAAAGAGTGCTAGTACTCTCACTTGTGATTCCAAAAAGATTAATGCAGCATTTAGGAAATTCTACTCTGAGCTGTACCAGCCGGAGTGCTGTGAGGACAGATTGATGAAGATGGAGCCCTATTTTAATACCCTGGACCTTCTAGGTGTAACTTCAGAGCAGGCATCCATACTGAATGCCCCCCTGACAATTCAGGAAATATAGCAAGCGGTGAGGCAGCTCCAGAGTGGTAAAGCACCCAGCCCAGATGGATTTCAAAGTGGGTTTTATAAGGAGTTTATAGACATGCTGGCTGGGCCACTCTTGGATATGTACAACTATTCATACAGTCAGGACTGCCTCCCATCCTCTCTGAGAGAAGCAAATATTTTTCTTATTCTTAAGAAAGGGAAAAACCCAAAGGATTGTACTTCGTACAAGCCCATATTATTACTGAACGTGGATTTTAAAATTCTGTCGAAAATGCTGGCGTTAAGGTTGGAGAGGTTTTTGCCCTTCATTGTAAAGGAGGACCAGACAAGTTTTATCAAGAATCGTAGGTCTACTAATAATATTAGGCGAGTATTAAACATGGTCCAGGTGTGCCAGTAAGGGTCGATTCCGGGCTTGGTAGTCTCCCTGGATGCAAAGAAAGCATTTGACCGGGTGGAGTGGCTGTACCTCTTTTATGTCCTGGAGCGGTTTGGTCTTGAAGGGGTTTTCCAGGTGGGTAGGTATAAAATCATTTGTTGAAGTCGGAGGCCATGCCTGTGGGGGGTCTTATTAGAGAACCCGATTTTGGGGGTGGAATCCTATTCCCTTTCAGGTGGTCACAGGGAGGTTTCCTGTTTTTGGCATTTTTATCACCTCGGTCTTCGATCAGTTATATAAAGGTAATTTTGTCCTGTTGCTAGAAAAGATAGGGAAGGACCTTCGGCGCTAGGAGGATCTTCTGATATTGTGGTTGGCTAGAATAGTTCTGGTCAAAATGAATGTTCTTCCTTGTTTATTATGTCCCATGTGAATGCTCCCCTTGATGCTGCCTAGGCAAGCACTTCGGAGGCTTTACAGTTGGCTTGAATCTTTCATCTGGCATCATGGGTGGCCTTTTACTAAGCTGGACAAACTGCAGCTTTCACAGGGGATAGGAGGTGTGGATTTCCCGGACTCTAAGACATTTCAGTTGAGTTCCTTATTATCCTCTGTGGCTGACTGGGCCTGCCAGGACCCGCGATCAATCTGGTTGGACATCAAGGCCACCCAGGCAAAATGCCCCCTCATCAATTTATTGTTTATGGACAAGGTGAGGAATGTTATGGACCACTGCAAAAACCCCAATTGTCCTTAACACAGTTAAAGCATAGAGAATGATGCAGCAAAGTGAGGGCAACTTACAAAAAACTTCCCCTTTCACACCCAGGGTGGGAATGTTAGGATTCCGGCCGGGGTCAATGGACACTGGCTTTAAGGTCTGGGAGTTTAGAGGAGTCTCCTGTTTGGGAGATTTATTTGACGGGGAGGTAATGATGTCTTTTGAGTAGCTGAGTCAGAAATATGAGCTATCCAGGAGGGACATCTTTCATTACTTTCAGATTAGGGACTTTATACAGAAAAAGACTACATTGATGGTTAGTATATGGAGAGGAGAGTGCTCCGGTCTGTGGGCGCTCTCTTGGTCAGTACCCGCTATCATTTGTTAGGAAGTAATATTTCGAAGGACATTGAGCGGCTATGTGGAATCTGGACTCGGGAATTGGGAGTGGAAATCTCGTCAGAGGTGTGGGAGGATATTTGGGAGAGTGTAAGGAAGATTTTGATTTGTAACAGGATGTAGGCTATGCAACTGAAGGTACTCCACAGGGCTCTTGGGCACCGGAGCAGCTTGTGAAATTTAAGACAGGAGTGTCCCCAAATGTAAAACAGATGTTGGTACTCTTACTTGTTGCTTGTGGTCATGCCACAAGTTTTGTAGGTATTGGGGCGCTATGGAGAGTGTTCTGGAAGGGGTCTTGGGAACTGAGGTTAAGTTGAATCTGGTGTCCCTCCTCTTTAGTTTGCCAAATCTTCCCTCTTTGGATGTGCATGGGAAGAAACTGTCTAATATTCTTTCATTCTATACGAGAAAGAATATTCTAATGAGCTGGATGTCGGAGAATCTCCCAGGACTTTCAGGCTGGCATAGATTAGTTTGGAGCACATCCCCTGGACTTGCTTACAAGTATGGTGCACCAGAAAACGGAACTGTTTTATAGGACATGGTGGCCCTTTCTGAATTATATAGACACAGACTTGTCAGCGGTATTGATCAAGGCCTTTATGTAGCCATGAGGGCTGTGTGTCTGGTGGGGACTCCTGGGGGGAAGAATCCTGAGCAAATATGGGTTTGCTTACTAATGCTCTTGGTGGTAGGGAGCTTTGATGGATTGTGCTGACTGTAGTAACTTAACTGAATATAACTTAATTTACCTTAGTTTAACTTGGTTTCATTTAATTTTTCTTTCTTAGTTATTCATTGAATTGTAGTTTTGTAGGTTCTTTTCTTCCTCAGTGGTTTGTGGGGTAGAGTAGTAGTTTGTTTTCGGTTATCGACATTATATTATGAGGTCGTTACACTATTTTATAGTGATTTTGTAATTTTGTAAAAAATTTAAAATCGTTTTTCTCAATAAAAATATTTACAAAACAAAAGCACACAACACCAAGTTATAGTCCAACAGGTATATTTGGAAGCATTTTAGTTGCATGACACTAGTCTTTTGCTATAAATTCTGTATCTTATGATCCTGGTCCACAACCACCTGATGAAGGAGCAGCCCTCCGAAAGCTAGTGCTTCCAAATAAACCTGTTGCACTATAACCTGGTGTTGTGTGATCTTTAACTTCATCTAAAATTGTATTGATTTGTTGAATTGCTAAACATTTGCAGCATTCATGATAATAGGATACATCAGACATTGAAATATAAAAACAATAATGGACAGATGCTAAGTTAACTGTTAAATCTAGACATTGCTACAAATAGTCACTTAGTGATAAAGAATTTGTGTATTGCTGAAAAGAGAGACATGCTGTCAAAGCTTTCCATCTTGCAGTATCCAGCACTGAATCACAAAAATACAAAATCTACCCTTTTTTTTGTTTACTCATTCAAGGGAGGAAGGCTTCACTGGCTGAGCCAGCATTTATTGTTTATGGCTACTTGCCCTTGATAAGGTGATGGTGAGCTGCCTTCTTGAACCACTGCAGCCCATTTAGTATGGGTGGACCCACAATGCCTTTAGGTAGGGACTTTCAGGATTTTGATGCAGCAACACTGAAGGAACTGAGATATATTTTGTCAGGATGCTGTGTGGTTTGGAGGGGTAGTGCCTCGGTGTCCTGTTGCCTTTGTCCATCTAGATGGAAGTGGTCATGGGTTTGGAAGGCACTATCTAAGGATCATTTGTGAATTTCTGCAGTGCACTGCTGCTACTGAGCTTCAATAGTAGAGGAAATAGATGTTTGTGGATGTGGTGACAATTAAAGGGGCTGCTTTGTCCTTGCTGGTATCAAAATTCTTGGATGTTTCTGGAGCTGCACTCATCCAGGCAAGTGGGCAATATCATGAATCCTCTTGCAACGATGCCTGCCTTGAAGAAGTTTTCCTCCTCCCTCTACAAGAATCTCAGGGAGTCCCTCTCCCACTGCAACTCCCAGATATGCTACCTTCTCCCCACCCCCACCCTCCTCTAGCTTATCTCTCCATGCTTCAGGCTCACTGCCTTTATTCCTGGTGAAGGGCTTTTGCCCGAAACGTCGATTTCGAAGCTCCTTGGATGCTGCCTGAACTGCTGTGCTCTTCCAGCAACACTAATCCAGATATTCCATCACATCCCATAAAGTATGGAACCAGTTCCCTGAGTATTCTCTGGATAGTATTGAAACTGATATTTAGAATGAACGATGTAAGAACTTGTATTTAAAGATTCCCATTTGTGACTTTAGATATCCTAAAGGGCTTTACAGCTAACCACACACTGTTTGAAGTATAGCTGCTATTGGGACATAGGGAATGAGGCAGTCAACTTGCACACTGCAAGGTTCCAAACAATTGTGAGATAATGGCCAGATAATAGCGTTTGAATGACGTCAATCAAAAGATGAATATCAGCCAGGAGATGAACATTTCAAACTACAAATATGAACAATATGTCTGCATAATATTAAATTACCCAAAAGGTGAAAATAAATGCTATACCTGTAACTTAAAGTCTGATTTTTTTAGTTGGATGTAACTAGCTAGGCCAGCAATTGTTGCCCATCCCTAATTACTCAGATGGCAATTAGGAGCCAATCACATTGCTGTGGGTCTGGAGTCACATGTAGGGCCAGACCAGATCAGTAGGCGAGATTTTGATTCCAGGTACTTACTGCATTCAATTTTCACCAAATGTCATGAAGGAATTTGAATCCATGTCCAAAACATTAGTCTGGGATTTTGGAATTTTCATCCAGTGACATTTCTTGAAGAGGTGGCGGTGGCAATGGTTATCAAATACACGTTTCTTAATCTCAAGATTGATCTAAACAATGATAAGGATATTACCTGGTAACCTCTCCAGAAAGACTGAATTATAAGTGCAGCTTCATCTTCTGACAATAAGAGAGACAGAGGGATTGGCGGTCTAGGACTGAAAGAAAATTAAGATGATTGTTGATATATGCTTATGCTTAACTGTTATGTAATTTTTCCCTGACATGATGGTAACAATTCAGGCAGAACAGAATGAAGAGAACTAGACAGAAACAAAATACTGATACAGACTAATTTAAGACTTGGCTGCATCAGGACTAATTAAAGAGGAATCACTAATAACAGAAATAAATTACTGTCAAGAATCTAGGAAACCTGCTATTAACTCAATATTTCTGTGTAACCTAACATTTATGAATTTTTGAAGTAAAGCCATTGAGACATAACGACAGACCAACATAATCTTTTACAATGAAACAAAACAATCAAAGATCACACGATGGAAGCGTTCGACAAGTCCGTTAACTGACACACTTGATTTTCCTCATTATAACAAAAAAATGAAATTATTAAGCAGAGATATATTATCAGGTAATCAGTAGCATTTTTGGGAGCAGTTCCAATTAAAAAAACCTCACTCTTCCCTTCATTTGATACCAATTCAGTTTATAAAGGCAGAAATTAAAAACAATTGTTCAACAGAATGAGGCCCATGAAGCTTTAGTGGTGCAGTGATATTTCATAAGAATATAAGAAATAGGAGCAGGAGTAGGCCATCTGGCCTGTTGAGCCTGCTCTGCTACTCAATAAGATCATGGTTGATCTTTTTGTAGACTTGGATCCATTTATCACTCCACTCACCATAATCCTTAATTCCCTTACTGTTCAAAAATCAATGTTTGCCTTAAAAGCATTTAACAAGGTAGCCTCAACTACCTTGAAGAAATTCCTCTTCAACTCAGCCCTAAATCTGCTTCCTCTTATTTTGAGGCTATGCCCCCCAGTTCTAGATTTTCTCGCAAGTGGAACCAACCTGCCTGATTCTATCTTGTTTATTTCCTTCATAACTTTATATATTTCTATAAGATTCCCCCCTTCCCCCCCTCCCCATTTATTCTAAATTCCAATTAGTATAGTCCCTGTCTACTCAATCTCTACCTCACAAGCTACCCCTCTCAATTCTGGAATCAACCCATCGAACCTCCTCTGCATCTGCTACAGTGCTAATACATCCTTTCTCAAATGAGACCAAACTGTACAGAGGACTCCAGGTGTGGCCTCACCAGTGCGCTATACAGCTGTAGCATACATCCCTGTTTTTAAACTCCATCACTCTAGCGATGAACGATAATATTCCATTTACTTTCATAATTACTTGTTGTATTTGCAAACCAATTTTTTATGATTCATGCACAAGGACACCCAGGACCCTCTGCACAGGAGTATGCTACAGTTTTTCAGTATTTAAATAATAGTCCATTTTGCTTGTTATTCCTCATAAAGTGGATGACCTCACATTTACATACATTGTACTCCATCTGCCAGATTCGTGCCCATTCACTTAACTTATCTATATCCCTCTATAGACTTTCAGTGCCCTCTGCACACTTTGCTCTACCACTCATCTTAGTGTCATCTGTGAACTTTGATACATTACGCGTGATTTCCAATTCTAGATCATCTATGTAAATTGTAAACAATTGCAGTCCCAACACTGTCCCTAAGGCACACACACTAGCCACTGATCGCCAACCAGGAAAACACCCATTTATCCCCACTCTTTGTTTTCTGTTAGTCAACCAATCTTCTTTCCATGCTAATACATCACCTGTAACTCCATGCACCTTTATCTTATGCTGCAGCCATTTGTGCGGGATCTTGTCAAATGCCTTCTGGAAATCCAAATTCACCGTATTGGAATTGGTACTGGGTAACGAACTCGGCCAGATATTAGATATGGAGGTAGGTGAGCACTTTGGTGATAGTGACCACTAATCGGTTACGTTTAGTTTAGTGATGGATAGGCGTAGGTATATACCATAGGGCAAGAGTTATAGCTAGGGAAAAGGCAATTGTGATGCGATTAGGCAAGGTTTAGGATGCATAGGCTGGGGAAGGAAACTACAGGATATGGGCATAATTGAAATGTGGAGCTTATTCAAGGACCAGCGACTGCATTTCCTTGTTAAGTATGTACCTATCAGACAGGGAGGAAGTTATCGAATGAGGATGCCATGGTTTACTAAGGAAGTTGAATCTTTTGTCAAGCGGAAGAAGGAGGCTTACATTGGGATGAGATGTGAAGGCTCAGTTAGGGTGCTTAAGTGTTACAAGGTAGGACCTAAAGGGAGAGCTAAGAAGAGCCAGGAGGGAAGGTGAGAAGTCGTTGGCAGGTAGGATCAAGGAAAAGCCTAAAGTTTTCTACAGGTTGTCAGGAATAAAAGAATGACAAGATCAAGATTAGGGCCTGTCAAGGACAGTAGTGGGAAGTTGTATGTGGAGTCCAGAGAGATAGGAAAGGCGCTAAATGAATATTTTTTTGACAGTATTCATACAGGAAAAAGACAATGTTGTCAAGGAGAATACTGAGATACAGGATATTAGACTAGAGTACAGTAGATTCCCTACAGTGTGGAAACAGGCCCATCAGCCCAACAAGTCCAGACTGATCTTCACTGATGGTACCACACAGGTACAGAAGGCCATGGGATTTGGCTCCATTTTTATCCCTCAGGTGCGGGAATCTTCAACTGCAGTCTGGTCATCAAGGCAGTAACTAAGCAACCAGCAGCATTCATAAAAAGGAAGGGATTCCACCCCTTCAACGTTCAGCTAATATATGACTCTAAAAATGCCTCTCGCAGTTGCATGCATGCTATTCTGGGATGTGCCATAACATTTTTATCATCACCAAGTACTAACCTGTTTCTGGCACTGGTGAGAATGTGCAGATGGCTGTTTGGGTACATCGGATCTCCACCACTTCCTCTAGCAGCCATTCCACACATGCATCACCTTCTGTGTGAAAACATTGCTCCTTAGGTCTCTTCTATATCTTTCCCCTCTCACCCTAAATATGTGGCTCAGTGGTTAGCACTGCTGCCTCACAGACCAGGGTCCCAGGTTCGATTCCAGCCTCGGGCAACTGTCTGTGTGGAGTTTGTACATTCTCCCCGTGTCTGCGTGGGTTTCCTCCCACAAACCAAAGATGTGCAAGTGAGGTGAATTGGCCATGCTAAATTGCCCATAGTGTTAGGTGCATTAGTCAGAGGGGAAATGGGTCTGGGTGGGTTACTCTTCGGAGGTCGGTGTGGACTGGTTGGACCAAAGGGCCTGTTTCCACACTGTAGAGAATCTAATCTAATCTAATCGATGCTCTCTAGTTCTGGACTCCCCCATCCCAGGGAAAAGACATTGACTATTTACCCTATGCATGGCCCTCATGATTTTATAAACCTCTATAAGGTCACCCCTCAGCTTCCAACGCTCCAGGGAAAGCAGTCCCAGACTGTTCAACCTCTCCCTATAGCTCAAATCATCTAACCCTGGCAACATACTTGTAAATCTTTTCTGAACCCTTTCAAGTTTCACAACATCCTTCTGATAGCAAGGATACCTGAATTGCACACAATATTCCAAAAGTGGCCTAACCAATGTTCTGCACAGCCACATGACCTCACGACTCCTGTACTTAATACTCTGGCCAATAATGGAAAGCATACTGAATGCCTTCTTCACTGTCCTATCTACCTGCGACTCTACTTTCAAGGAGCTATGAACTGCACTCAAAGGTCTTTTTGTTCAGCAACACTCTGTAGGACCTTACCATTAAGTGTATGAGTCCTGCTAAGATTTGCTTTCCCAAAATGCAGCACCTCGCATTTATCTAAATTAAACTCTATTTGCCACTTGGTAAAAACAAGGACTGCAGATGCTGAAAACCAGATTCTAGATTAGAGTGGTGCTGGAAAAGCATGGGGGTGGGGATGAAGGTGATAGGTCAGAGAGGAGGGTGGAGTGGATTGGTGGAAAGGAAGATAGGCAGGTAGGGACAAGTCATGGGGACAGTGCTGAGCTGGAAGTTTGGAACTGGGGTGAGGTGGGGGAAGGGGAAATGAGGAAACCGGTGAGGGCTTTTGCCCGAAATGTCGATTTTCCTGCTCCTCGGATCCTGCCTGAACTGCTGTGCTTTTCCAGCACCACTCTAATCTAGAATCTATTTGCCACTTCTCAGCTCATTGGCCCATCTGATCAAGATCCCATTGGAATCTGAGGTAACCTTTATCGCTGCCCACTACACCTCCAATTTTGGTGTCATTTGCAAACTTACTAACTGTACCTCTTATGGTGACATCCAAATCATTTATATAAATGACAAAAAATAGTAGATCCAGCACCGATCCTTGTGGCACTCCGCTGGTCACAGGCCTCCAGTCTGAAAAACAACCCTCCACCACCACCCTCTGTCTTCTACCTTCGAGCCAGTTCTGTATCCAAACAGCCAGTTCTTCCTGTATTCCATGAGATCTAACCTTGCTAACCAGTCTCCCATGGGGAAACTTGTTGAATGCCTTGCTGAAGTCCATATAGATCACGTCAACTGCTCTGCCCACATAAATCCTCTTTGTTATTTCTTCAAAAAACTCCATCAAGTTTGTGAGATATGATTTCCCACACACAAAGCCATGTTGACTATCCCTAATCAGTCCTTGCCTTTACAAATACATGTATATCCTGTCCTTCAGGATTCCCTCCAACAACTTGCCCACCACTGATGTCTGGCTCACTGGTCTATAGTTCCCTGGCTTGTCCTTACCACCTTTCTTAAATAGTGGCATCACGTTAGCCAACCTCCAGTCTGAGGCATCTCACCTGTGACTATCGATGTTACAAATATCTCAGCAAGAGGCCCAGCAATCACCATTTAGACTCAAAACATTAGCTTGCTATTTATCCATTTAGTTTGTACTGAGCTTCCCTAAATTATTGAAAAATGTTTCTCAAAAATCAGATGATGTAAAGAAATAAATAGAGTAGGTCTATTTATTTTAAAGCACTATTGACCATTAATTCAGAACAAGCAAATTCCGAATCAGAAGAAAGTTAGAATTATACTTGCCAATATTTTAGTTATAAGCTATCTTTCAACGTCTTTCTTGTCGTTACGTGACATTTGGACTCATTGAATAAATAAAGCCACGGCATAGCAAATAACCTCAGTGGTCACCTCGTTTCTAAAACAATTAGAACTGTGTTTAACTAATTAGAGCATTCTGTCTCATTTTGTCTTGAAAATTCATCAATCACATACCCAGCCACTTGTTTGAAAAAAGACATTCATAGATTTTGATTTGTTTGTAATGAAGTAAATGTACAATCTATATTCTTCAAGTTTTATTTGTATCACAGCAAATGTTTTGATGTAGCCCTTCTGACAGAACTATCTGTTCGCTTTGAAAGAGTCTGTCATTTACAAATGGAAAGATACCTATTTTTATCAGATTAAGTACTTACTGATCCTTAAGCCATCCTTTAACAAAGGGAATTTCACTGAAGGCAGTAAACTTCTTGCCAACCCTCTTTGGATTCTTGCTATGAAATTAACAGACCAAAATTATAATTAGCTTCTGTCATTTATTGCAAGAATATGCATTCTTTGAAACATGACTTGGGCAAACAAAAGGAGGTAATTTTTAAACTCATGCTCACGTATTAGTGTATAAAATATAGATGACTAGTATATCAAGGCCATTTCCTACCAGTAAAACTAAATAAATTGAAAACTGCTAAAATAGAGAAACTTACTTGTACAACCATTCTGCCAAAAAGTCACAAGCATTGAATTTAGTCTTTTTTCTCTGAAGAGAAAAGCAAATGCAATATTGGAAAATTAATTTGTTACAAAGAAACACATGTTAAATGACACAAAAACAGAAATTTCTGGAGAAACTCAGCAGGTCTGGTGGAGAGAAAGCAGAGTTAACATTTCCAGTACCCTTCTTCAGAACATGTTAAATGACTACAGGCTTCAATTCAGTTTAGAAACTATAACTATCTTTGTGAAGGGAAAGTATGTACCATCCATCTGTCTCTTTTAATGAAAAACATTGGTCTTATGCTAACTGCATTTCAGAAGACAGTGAGTTTACAGCTGAACTAGAAATTGGCGGTATATGTGTGTATGTATAATGTAAAGCAATAAAAAACAAAAGAAAAACAATCTGAAGGAACACAAAGAGATCCAAGGTTGCTATATTGGTGCTGTTATGCAAAATTCTCTTGAAAGTTACAAATTACAATTATCAGTATACAATGAACAAACCTAGTGACTGTTGTAAATTTTATAAAGATTTTGGAAATGGTGTAACACCTCTTTCATGATATATGAAATTAATAAACTTGAATATTATAGGACATTTAGGTTTAGTTTGGTTATGTGTAAATTTTAAGTAGTGTATATGTACAGTGTACAATAAAAGACATTGACTGGTAAAGGATTGGAATTGGTAGCATTGTAGTGACAGGACTGGGGCTGTAATCCAGGGGTCTCAACTAGTACTCCAGAGACATAAGTTCAAATCCTGCTATGACAGCTGGTGGTATTTAAATTCAACTAATTAATTAATCTGGAATAAAATAGTGATTTGATTAAAAATGAAATTATTGGCTTGTCGTATAGACCTACTTGTTTTTTAACGTCTTTAAGGTTAAGAAATCTACTATCCTTGCATTATCTAGCCTAACTGTTGTTTCTTACTGTCCTCTGAAAAAGCATAGCAAGCCACTCAGGTGTCCACACTGCTATGTGCCAAAAAGCACTTTATGAAGACAGCACATCAAGTCATGGCAATATTTAATTGGATAGAACTTCCCAGAGTTTTTCTTCCATTAATCTGTTTGGAATTTAATTCTTGAAATTAGTTCTAAATTTCTCTTTTATCAGTTTAAAATGTGTGTTTTTTTTAGATTCGATTCCCTACAGTGTGGAAACAGGCCCTTTGGCCCATCAAGTCCACACCGATCCTCAAAAGAGTAACCCACCCAGACACATTTCCCTCTGACTAATGAACCTAACAACTATGGACAATTTAGCATAGCCAACTCACCTGACCTGCACATCTTTGGACTGTGGGAGGAAACCGGAGCACCCGGAGGAAACCCACACAGACACAGGGAGAATGTGCAAACTCCACACAGCCTGTTGCCCAAGGCTGGAATCGAACCTGGGACCCTGGCGCTGTGAGGCAGCAGTGCTAACCACTGAGCCACCATTGCCATTGAGTCCTATTCTTGCAATTAAGTTGCAAGTAAATTTATGGAGTTATCTTTTTCATACACTTTATTATATATCGTAGAATCACGTCAGATATTACACTCAAGTTGAAAAGCCATGTTTCTCCAGTCTATTCTCAACTAGAACTCTTGGGGACACTGAATATAGAAAAGTGCTAAAGAAAATGTGCTCAACAGCCAAGGGATTGAGGTAATGCTGTGACAAAGCAATGTTGCAGAAATGGAACTAAACATTCCAAATAATAGACAGGATGGGAGATCCACTAATCAGTTCCAGGCCAGGTGGATCATGGAGGCTTTGCTTGACTTAGTTCAGCAAGATAAAGTGGAGAGGAAGTAGCGGTAGAATCAGTGACAAGGAAGTGAAGTTTACAGGCTGCAAAATTTGCCATTTCCCTTGCCAATGTGCAATGCGGATGGAAGGTATACAATGCAGAATAATGATGACTAATAAGTGACTGATATATATTACCTTTTAGAAATTGTACTTTTTTCTAATAATTGACATTTAGACCTTGAGTTCAGACCAGAGAGTTACATTTGACTTTTGACATAACTGGAAAAGAATGTCAAGAAAGATGCCAATTCACTGTCATCTGTTATTTGATTGACAATACAAGTTAAAATTACACACATATTGAGGGAAAAAAAACAACAAAAGGGATTGAACATGAATCCATGAGTTGGAAACTTTTTGGTTCATCTGGGAAAACAAATGGCAATGAAATAATGGTACAAGAAAAACAGGAAATATCTGTTCAATGTGCATTGTTGCTTTCTGGTGTCTTACTTAGATTACAGTGATATGGAAATAGTTGCATAAGCATTCAAAGTTTAGAAATGTGACATAACTGCTAGAAATACCATGTAGTTTTTAAATACAATAGTCAATGGGTATGAATATAAAAAATTGCTATTTTTGTAGGTTAGTCATTGTAAAATTTGATTCTATTGGAATTTGTAAAGATTAACAATTAAATAGTTATCCTTGATACAAAGTTTATTGGAAATACTAATTTCAAATAACTCAATGATGAGTGATAAGTTTGTGCATCCAGACTGCCCATCACTCTGATGATTTGGAAACACCGGTGTTGGACTGAGGTGTATAAAGTTAACAATCACACAACACCAGGTTATAGTCCAAATGATTTAATTGGAAGCACTAGCTTTCAGAGCTCTGCTCCTTTATCAGGTTGTTGTGGAGTACACAATTGTAAGACACAGAATTTATAGCAAAAGTTTACAGTGTGATATAACTGAAATTGTACATTGAAAAATACCTTGATTGTTTGTTGAGTCTCTCATCTGTTAGAATGACCATGTTAGTTTCACTTCTTTCATATGTAATTCACAAAACTTTTTTTAAAAGTTACATTCTCAGGTTAACTGTAACAATTGGTGTCAGCCCAGATAAAATGTTGAAGGTGTTAGCCCCCGTGTTCTGTTGTCTGTGCCATAATGTTTAGACTGATTATAATCTAAAAAGTGAGTTAACAGAGTCTTACATGGATTCATGCAGTTTTTGAGCAAAGTACAATGCAACTCTACAAGTACAAATTCACCCCACAAACGTATATTAGTGCATGTGGGTTTTTGTGTGTGTGTGTGTGTGTGTCTGTCTGGGATGGGAGGTTGTGAGTGTCTGTGAGAGAGAGTGTATGCGTGAGTGTAAAGGGGTCTAAGTCTGTGAGACTATAACCTGGTTTTGTGTGATTTTTTACTTTGTACGTCACTCTGACTGACTTGTTAATGTTCACGAGTTCTAATTTGGGCCATTAGTGAAATGCGAATAGACATGATTGAAAAACTTCATGTTTGGAAGCAAGTACCACTTAATCACTTTAATTGTGTCTAAATTGTACTTTAAAAAGGAATTGTTAGGAATTGAGAATGCTAACTGAACCAACAACAGCGTTGGAAAATTAACAAAATGTACTGGAAAGCTGGGAGGTAAGTTGCTGACCCAAATTTTGGCTATCAGTAAGGAATAATTATAATGACAAAAATGAAGATTTATGACAACCATCTGGGATCTGTTCTGGGACCTCTGCTCTCTGACCTCATTTTTATAAATGACTTGGATAAGGAAATTGAAGGGTGAGTTAGTAAGATGACATGAAGGTTGGTGGAGTTGTGAATAGTGTGAAGAGCTATTGTAGGTTACAGCGGGACATTGACAGGTAGCAGAGTTGGGCTGAGAAGTGGCAGATGGAGTTCAACCTAGAAAAGTGTGACGTGATTCATTTTGGAAGGTCAAATTTGATTGAAGATTACAGGGTTCAAGGCAGGATTCTTGGCAGTGTGTAGGAACAGAGGGATCTTGGGGTCCACATCCATATATTCTCAAAGTTGCCACCCCGAGTTGATAGGGTTGTTAAGAAGGTGATGGTGTGTTAACTTTCATTAGCAGGGGGATTGAGTTTAAGAGCCACAAGGCTATGCTGCAGCTCTATAAAGTCCTGGTTAGACCACACTTGGAATACTGTGTTCAGTCCTGGTTGTCTCATTATAGGAAGGATGTGGAAGCTTTAGAGAGGGTGCAGAGGAGATTACCAGGATGCTGCCTGGACTGGATGACATGTCTTATGAAGAAAGGTTGATGGAGCTAGGGCTTTATTTATTGGAGTGAAGAAGGATGACAGAGGTGTACAAGATGATGCAAGGCATAGATAAAGTGGATAGCCAGAGACTTTTTTCCCAGGCCGTAAATGGCTATCATGAGGGTCATAATTTTAAGGTGGTTGAAGGAAGGTTTGGGAAAGGTATCAGAGCTTCAAAAGTATTTCATTAATTGTAAAGTACTTTGGAATGTTCTAAAGTTGCGAAAGGCTTTTCTTTATAAATACACAGAGAATGGTGGGTTCGTGGAATGCACTGCCAGCAGTAGTAGTAGACAGTAGGGACATTTAAGCAGTTCTTGGATAGACACATGGATGATAGTAAAATATAGGGTATGTAGGTTAGTCTGATCGTGGAGTAGGATAAAAGGTCAGCACAGCATGGAGGGCTGTATGTTTCTATGGTCTATGTTCTAACCATTAGACATAGGAACAGGTGAAGGCCATTCAGCCTATTGAGTCTGCTTTGCCATTCAACAAAATCACAGCTGATCTGATAAACCTCAACTCCACACTCGTGCTTTTTCTTCAAAGCCATTGATTCCCTTACCGATTACAGATCTGATTATCTCTGCATTAAACATACTTCATGACGCAGCCTTGAGAGTCATCCAGGGTAAAGAATTCTGCAAACTCACTCTATTTAAGACAAGATATTCCTCCTAATCTCTGTTTTAAAAGAGCAATCCTTATTTTTAGATTATGCTCTCTGGCCATAGACTCTCATAAGGAGAAACAATCTTCTGTATCTAATCTGTTCAAGTCCACTAAGTGTCTTGTATGTTTCAATAAGGTTCACCTTTCAATCTAAATGTCAATGAGTATAAGATTTGGAGATGCTAGTGTTGGACTGGGGTGTACTAAGTTAAAAATCACCAGGTTATAGTCCAACAGGTTTAATTGGAAGCACTAGCTTTCAGAGTGCTGCTCCTTCATCAGGAAGTTTACTCCACAATCGCCTGATAAAGGAGCAGCGGTCCAAAAGCTAGTGCTTCCAATTAAACCTGTTGGACTATAACCTGGTGTTGTGTGATTTTTAACTTAAATGAGTACAGGCCTGGCCTACTCAATGTCTTCTCATGAAACAGTGCCTCCAAACCGAAGTTCAGCCCAGTGAATCTTCTCTGGACTGCCTCCAATGCAATCAATCAATGAATCAAAGTAGAAACAGAGAAGCAGAGAGCTAGAACATAAGCTGATAAATGTAAACTGATGTTAGTATCTGAATATTAAGGGATGATATTGTCATGTTTTTCTTTTAATTTTTTTATGAAATCTGGGTGTTGCTGGCTCGCTTGCAAGGGCATTTCAGTCCACATTAACAAAGGTCTGGACAAATGGAGACCAGAGCAGGTAAGGATGGTAAGTAATAAAAACAGAAATTGCTGGAAAAGCTCAGCAGGTCTGGCAGCACTGTGGAAAGAAGTCAGAGTTAATGTTTTGGGCCCAGTGACCCTTCCTCAGAATTGAAAAGAGGTAGAAGTGACCTGTGTGGGGTTGGGAGACTATGACCTTGGAGGCAGTGAGGTGGATGGGGGGTGGGGAGCGGGAATCACCAGATGAAGTGAGACTGATTAGGAAGGTAAGGTCTCTTTCCTATTGGACATTAGGGAAGAAGATCATTCAATCATAGTTTCGTGGCACCAACGCTGGGACTAATTTTCATTTTATATTCCAGATTTAATTAACTGAATTTGAATTCCACCAGCTGCCATGAACCCAGACCATATGCCTGGTTCTCTGAATTACTAGTCTAGTAATGTTAACACTGCATCAACTCTCCCATGATGTCCCACACTAACATGTTTCAAAGGAAGATAAAATTGAAATAAGTGTTAGAGACAAGTAATGGTCAGCAAGGACAGCCTGACTTCTTGTGCCATAGTTACAATTTTAATCAGGAGAAAGCGAGGATTGCAGATGCTGGAGATCAGAGTTGAGAGTGTGGTTCTGGAAAAGCACAGCAGGTCAGGCAGCATCCGAGGAGCAGAAGAATCTAAGTTTTGGGCATAAGCTCTTCAACAGGAATGAGGCTTGAGGGACAGGGGGCTGAGAGATAAATGGGAGGGAGGTGGGGTTGGGGGGAAAGATAGCTGAGAATGCAATAAATAGATGAACTTGGGGGAGAAGGTGATAAGTTGGAGAGGAGGGTGGAGTGGATACATGGAAAAGAAGATGGAGGGTGGTGCTGAGTTGGAGGCTTGGGACTGGGATAACATGGGGGGAGAGGAAATGAGAAAACCTGTGAAATCTACATTAATCCTGTGTGATTACAGGGTCCCAAGGGGGAAAATGCGGCATTCTTTCTCCAGGTGTCGGGTGGTTAGGGTTTGGTGATGGAGGAGGCTCAGGACCTGCATGCCCTTGGTGGAGTTGGAGGGGGAGTTGAAGTGTTCAGCCACAAGTTGGTGGGGTTGGTTGGTGCGGGTGTCCCAGAGATGTTCTCTGAAACGATCCACAAGTCAGCGTCCTGTCTCCCTGATGTAGAAGAGACCACATCGGGTGCAACGGATGCAGTAGATGACATTTCTGGAAGTACAGGTGATTTTTTGTTGGATGTGAAGGATCCTTTGGGGCCTTGGACGGAGGTGAGGGGGGAGGTGTGGGCATACGTTTTGCATTTCTTGCAATGGCAGGGGAAGATGCTGGGAGTGGGATGTGGGCTGGTGGAGAGGTGTGGATCTGACAAGGGTGTGATCTCTCCGAAACGGTGATAGGGGTGGGGAGAGAATTATATCCCTAGTGATGGGGTCTGTTTGTAGGTGGCGGAAGTGGGGGAGGATGGTGCGATGTTTACCGAGGTTGGTGGGTAGAACATGAGGATCGGGGCGTTCTGTCCTTGTTGCTTTGGGAGAGGTGAGGTTGAAGGGCGGAGGTGCGGGAAGTGGAGGAAATGTGCTGGAGGGCATCATTGACCATGTGGGAGGGGAAATTGCAGTCTTTGAAGAAGGAGGCCATCAGGGATTTTCTATGGTGGAATTGGTCATCCTGGGGACAGGTGCAGTGGAGGTGGAGGAATTGAGAATAAGGGATGGCATTTTTACAGGAGGCAGGGTAGGACGAGGTGTAGTCCAATTAGCTGCGGGAGTCAGTGGGTTTATAGTAGATGCCTGTGGGTAGTTGGTCGCCGGGTGCTCCAGTTTCCTCCCACAATCCAAAGATATGCAGGTCAGATGAATTGGCAATGCTAAATGACCCATTGTGTTAATTGCATTAATCAGGGGCAAGAATAGGGTAGGGAAACAGGTCTGGGTGGGTTACTCACCAGAGGGTCAATGTGGACTTGTTGGGCCAAATGGCCTATTTCCATACTGTACAGAATCTAACCTAATCTGTTCTCAGGATGTCCAATTCCACCATAGAAAATCCCAGAGGGCCCCCTTCTCCAAAGACTGCAATTTCCCCTCCCACGTGGTTGACGATGCCCTCCAGCATATCTCCTCCACTTCCTGCATCTCCGCTCTTGAACCCCACTACTCCTGAAGCAACAAGGACAGAATCCCGCTGGTCCTCATGTTTCACCCCACCAACCTCGGTATACACTGCAACATCCTCCCCCACTTCCGCCACCTACAAACAGGATATATTTCTCTCTCCACCTCTATCATGTTCCAGAGAGACCATTCCCTCCGCGTCACCCTTGTCAGATCCACCCACCCCACCCCTGGCACTTTCTGCCCCCGCAAGAAGTGCAAAGCATGCGCCCACTCCTCCCCCCTCACTTCCATCCAAGGCCCCAAAGGGTCCTTCCACATCCAACAGAAATTCACCTGTACTTCCAAAAATGTTATCTACTGTGACCGTTGCACCTGATGTGGTCTCCTCTATATCGGGGAGACGGGACGCCTACTTGCAGATCATTTCAGAGAATATCTCTGGGACATCTGCAACGTGGCTGAACACTTTTACTCCCCCTCCCACTCCACCAAGGACATGCAGGCCCTGGGCCTCCTCCATTGCCAAACCCTAATCACCCGACGCCTGGAGGAAGAACGCCTCATCTTCCACCTTGGGACCCTGCTACCACACAGGATTAATGAGGATTTTACCAGTTTCATCATTTCCCCTCCCCCCACCTTATCCCAGTCCCAAGCCTTCAACTCGGCACCACCCTCTTGACCTGTCCATCAACCTTCCCAACTATCCGCTCCACCCTCCTCTCTGACCTATCACCTCCCCTCCCCTCATCTACTTATTGCATCCTCAGCTTTTCCCGGCCCCACCCCCTCCCATTTATTTCTCAGCTCCCTGGCCCACAAGCCTCATTCCTGATGAAGGGCTTAAACTCCAAAACGTCGATTCTCCTGCTCCTCAGATGCTGCCTGACCTGCTGTACTTTTTCAGCACCACGCTCTCAACTTAGAATTTTAACCAAAAATTCAGTATTTGTTGATGTCTGTTACAAAGAGATGTTAATTATTGACAAAGAACTTCTGTTGTGGAAAAATGACTTGCATTGCTCATACATTCCAATCATTAACAGTACAATTTTAGAAACATATCATTGACCCCTGTGGTGGAACTGAGAAAATATATGAAAAACAAGATGAAAAAATACAATTATAATATGAACTAAAATATTTATCTTAAAAATGAAATTATGTGAAAATATTAAGTAGATAAATAGTACTGACCTCAAAGCATTTCTCAATTTTAGCTTCTTTGAGTGTTTCATACAGGCCTGGGAGAAGTACGGGAAAAATGTAGTGTTCCAAATACTGTCTTGGAGTAGCTTCACAAATTGAGCAGAAAGAAAACAAAAATCACAAGGAGGTACCTGATATTAGAATACTGTAAGATATTGTGTTGTTAAAAAGGACAGCTAAATATGGACTTTAGCACTTTAGGTGAAAGTGTTATGAAGTTGTGAGTGTACTGTACCTTTAAGGGAGATGCAATTTCTGGTTAGCACAGTGTTCTGAACAAGATAACAATATAACATTTGGTCAAACAACTAGCTAAGAGATGTGTTGCCTGGATACAAAAACAAATTCAAATTCAGCCAATCAGTTTAAATTATGCCCCAAGATACCAAACTCCAATCAAGTTTGAACTTAGTATTTGGGCAATACTGTATCAAAACCAATGAAACGATCCAATGCTTCGAGGTATAAAAATCAGACATTTTGAACAGTTACCCAGATTGGCAAAGAGCACCAACAAAAACAGAACAATACAAACTGCCCGCAGAACTGCCCTCTTCAAGGTAGGTTCATCTATCAAAGACCTGTGAAGCAGATTCCCTAAGAAGAAGAGAAGAAGACAGAGGAAAATCCACAGAGGACACTTGGCTAAGCTGCCTAGTTTTGAAACATGATTTTCTTTTGTAAATCGTAAGCAGCATTTTTTTATCAGACCAATATTGTAGAGGTGAAGGCAAAAGTTAGGTTTAGGGAAAGGAGTTGTAAATAATTGTTAGTTAATTATTCTCTGTTAGACTTTTAAAAAATGTTGTTAATTTTTACTTTATATAGTGACTTTTGGGATAGTTCTTTGCCTCTTGAATTGGAACAGATTACAGCACGGGGGGAACCTTTTCTGTGTTGCTGGTTTAAATTAGCGGAGGGGTTTACCCCATGTCGTAACAAAAGGATCACAGAAATGGAAGATGTATAGTGGCATTAGGTAATATAAAAATCACAATATCATTTGAACTATCCAAAGTAAACTAATTTCCCTTGCTGGGTAAAATTTGCATCAGTCCAATTTTAAACAAGTTTGAGGAAGGGTACAGGGTGGGGAGGAGGAGAAACCACAAAATCCTTTCTCCTTACCACAATTCCGTAACTTTTGCAAGAACATGGTCATGAGTGAATGAGGTTGGTTCCATAATGGTGTGTTCAAAGAATGTGCTGTCACTTGCTGTCAAGCCTTTTCCATAGACAATTTATTTGAGATTTCTGGTATCCCAGCATATGTCAATGTCACAAGGAACATAGAACATAGAAAAGTACAGCACAGAACAGGCCTTTGGCCCATGATGTTGTGCCGAGACTTAATCCTAATATAAAATATAGTAACTTAACCTATGCACCACTCAACTCACTGCTATCCATGTGCATGTCCAGCAGTCACTTAAATGTCCCCAATGACTTTGCTTCCACCACCACCGCTGGCAACGCATTCCATGCATTCACAACTCTCTGCGTAAAGAACCTACCTCTGATGTCTCCTTTATACATTCCTCCTAATATCTTCAAACTATGACTTCTCGTACCAGTCAATCTCGCCCTGGAGAAACCTCTCTGCTATTGACTCTATCCATGCCTCATTATTTTGTACACCTCAATCAGGTCTCCTCTCTTCCTCCTTCTCTCCAGAGAGAAAAGTTCAAGCTTATTCAACCTTTCTTCATACGGCAAGCCCACCAATCTAGGCAGCATCCTGGTAAACCTTCTTTGCACCCTCTTCAAAGCCTCTGTATCTTTCCTATAGTAGGGCGACCAGAACTGGACACAATATTCCAAGTGTAGTCTCACCAGGGACTTGTAGAGCTGTAGCAAAACCTCGCGGGTATTAAACTCGATTCCCCTGTTAATGAAAGCCAAAATACCATATGCTTTCTTAACAACCCTATCCACTTGGGTGGCAACTTTAAGGGATCTATGTACTTGCACACCCAGATCCCTCTGTTCCTCTACACTGCCAAGAATCCTGTCTTTAATCCTATATTCAGCATTCGAGTTTGCACTTCCAAAATGCATCACTTCACATTTATCCAGGTTAAACTCCATCTGCCATTTCTCAGCCCAGCTCTGCACCCTGTCTATGTCACGCTGAAGCCTGCAGTAGCCCTCTATACTATCGACGACACCTCCAATCTTTGTGTCATCTGCAAATTTACTCACTCACCTCTCAACCTTCTCATCCGAGTCATTTATAAAAATTACAAAGAGCAGAGGCCCAAGAACAGAGCACTGTGGGACCCCACTCAACACTGTCTTCCAGGCAGAATACTTTCCATCTACAACCTACAATCTTCTGTCAGCCAGCCAATTCTGAATCCAGATAGCCAAATCTCCCTGTATCCCATACTTCCTGACTTTATGAACGAGCCTACCATGGGAAACCCTATCAAATGCCTTGCTGAAATCCATATACACCACATCCACCGTCATCAACCTGTCTTGACACCTCCTCAAAGAATTCAATAAGGTTTGTGGGGCATAACCTGCCCCTCACAAAGCCATGCTGACTGCCTTTAATCACACTATGCTTTGCCAAATAGTCATAAATCCTATTCCTCAGAATTCTTTCCACAAATTTGCTGACCACAGACGTGAGACTGACTGGTCTGTAATTGCCAGGGATTTCCCTATTCCCCTATTTGGAAAGTGGAACAACATTCGCCTCCTTCCAATCCTCCGGTACGACTCCCGTGGAGAGTGAGGAGGCAAATATCCTTGCCTGCGGCTTAGCAAACACCTTTCTCACTTCCCGGAGCAGCCTAGGATAAATCTGGTCTGGCCCTGGAGACTTATCAATCTTAATGTTTTCCAAAATTTCTAACACATCATCTTCATCAATCTTGATCTGGTGAAGATTGTATCCCAGTTCCTCTAAGTTTTCATTTACATGTTCCCTTTCCTTGGTGAAAACCGAAGCAAAAAACTCATTTAGGGATTCCCCTATTTGCTCAGACTGAACACACATGTTCCCTCCACTATGCCTGATCGGCCCTACCTTCTCCCTGATCATTCTCTTATTCCTCACGTATGAGTAAAACGCCTTTGGGTTCTCCCTAATTCTTTTTGCCAAGCCTTTTTCATGCCCCCTCCTGGCTCTCCTCAGTCCATTTCTGAGCTCCTTTCTAGCAAGCTTGTAATCCTCTAAAGCTGTGCTAGATCCTTGCTTCCTCCACCTTATGCAAGATGCCTTCTTCCTTTTGACGAGAAGCTCCTCTGTTCTCGTCATCCAAGGTTCCTTAATCTTACCCCTTCTTACCCGTCTCAGAGGAACAAATTTGTGCATCACTCGCAACAACTGCTCCTTAATCCATCCACAACTGAGGATGGATTAAGTATTCCTTGGATTAAAGGATTGTGGAGCTCATTTCAGTCATTTTAGGAATGTCAAATCATGTCTAATTGGAGGAGGAGGAGGAATCTTGATCATTTATGGAGGCAATGGTATGACTCCAAGTGCTATTGTCACAATTAAACAGTTAAGTGGTGAATTACATGTACAGTACAACTCAATTACTAGATTCACATGGAAAAGAAGGTGTCAATGAAAGTAAATACTGCACCAGTAGATTTTGTGCTAACTGACGTGTGTGTGTAGTAATGCTATCAGGACTTGAATTTGCTTCTTTCTTCTTTCATGTACATTCTAAATAAACTAAGCAGTATCTATGGACATACTTTAGTGTAGTTAAGTATGCTGAATGTAAGGAGGGGAAACAACTTGGAAATATGAAACAGGAAATGCCTACTAGTTTTGGCTTTATGGTAGCTTATAGCATTCCTCACCTATAGTGGAGCGTCGGAAGCTGAGGGATGATCTTGTAGAGGTTTATAAATTCATGAGGGCCATGGATAGGGTAAATAGACAACGTCTTTTCCCTGGTTGGCACTGGGTTCAATTCCCGCCTTAGGCCACTGTTTGTGTGGAGTTTGCACATTCTCCCCGTGTCTGCATGGGTTTCCTCTGAGTGCTCTGGTTTCCTCCCACAATCCAAAGATGTGCAGGTCAGTTGAATTGGCCATGCTAAATTATCCATAGTGTTCAGGGTAAATGTAGGGGAATGGGTCTGGGTGGGTTACTCTTCGGAGGGTCAGTGTGGACTTGTTGGGCTGAAGGGTCTGTTTCCATACTGTAGGTAATCTAATCTAATCTAAAAGGCATAGGTTATGGTGAGAGGGGTAAGATATAAAAGAGACCTACCATTTTCATGCAGATAACGGTGCATGTGTGGAATGGGCTGCCAGAGGAAGTGGTGGAGGCTAGTACAATTGCAACATTTAAGAGGCATCTGGATGGGTATATGAATAGGAAGGGTTTAGAGGGATATGGGCCGGGTGCTGGCAGGTGGGACTAGATTGGGTTGGGATATCTGATCGGCATGGACTAGTTAGACCGAAGGGTCTGTCTCCGTGCTGTACATCTCTATGACTCTATAAAATAGTTGACTGTACTTTAGTTTTTGAGTTGTACCACAGTCAGCATGGGAAGACCTGTCCTGTGAAAGCACAGAAGGCACAAGTAGGGTAAGGTGGTAACATTCTCAGCTCTGAGCCTGAAGTTTGTGGATTCAAGGGTCACTTCAGGAATTAAGCATGCAATCTGGGCTGATATTTCAATTGAGTATTGAGAGAACAATGTATTGTTTAAAGATGCCTTAAACATAACCATGTTCTATCTGTCTGTGCTAAAAAATCCCATTGCAACACTGAATGAGAATAAGTAACCGTTCAAAGAATGAAGAGCAAAGAACAGGGCTCTCGGCCCACGAAGACTGCACCAACACATGATGTCTTTCTAAACTAAAAAGCTTTTGGCTCTCTTCAGTCCATACCTCTCTATACCCTGCCTATTCATAAACCTATCAAGATGCCTCTTTAATGTAGCAATTGTATCAGCTTCCACAACTTTCTCTGGAGTCACCATCTACCATGTCCTTCTCCTTTGTGAATACTGAAGCAAAGGATTTGTTAAGTATCTCGTCCACTTCATCCAGTTCCATGCAATTCCCTCTTTTGTCCTTGAGTGGGCCTACTCTTTCCCTAGCTTCTCTCTTGCTCCTTACACATGTATAAATCACTCTAGGATTTTTCCTTAATACTGTTTGCCAAAGACAGTTTATGGCCGTTTTTCTCACCCTCCTGATTCCTTGTTTAAGTCCTTTCTTGCTATCTTTCTATTCTTCGAGGGTCTGACTGTCTTCAGCTTCCTAAACCTTACGTATGTCTCGTTTTTCATTTTGACTAAACTCTCAATTTCCTTTGTTATTCAAAGCTCCTGAATCTTGGCATCCTTATCCTTCATTTTCAGAGGAACATGCTGATCCTGAGCTCTAATCAACTAACATGGCAGATGTGGATTTACCCTCAAATAGCTGCCACGTACCTACATCCTCCCAGTTCCTGTGGGAGTGAGTCTTCCCCCAATTCAGTACTTTCACCTGAGGACTACTTTTATCCCTAAGAAAATTAAAATTTAACAGAATTTTGGTCACTGTTTCCAAAATGCTCCCCAATGATATGTTGATCATCTGGCTGGCGTTTCTATTGTTTCAAAAATTCTACCTGGTCATACCTAACAAATTCCACTCTATCCAAGACCCTGGCACTAAGCAAGTTCCAGTCATATTACCGATTTGAGGAACTATACTGAGTGAACATTGGTCACCCTGTTCATTGACATAACCATATTTAAAACTTCAAAAGTAATTAAAACAAAGAACTGCGGATCCTAGATGTCTGAAACAAAAACAGAAGTTGGTGGAGAAACTCAGCAGGTCTGGCAGCATGTGTGAAGCATCTGACAGTTCTGAAGAAGAATCACTGAATCTGAATGTTAACTCTGCTTTTTCTCTACAGGCACTGGCAGATATGCTGTTTTTCAGAAATTTCTGTTTTCACTTCAGAAGTAATTATTTGGCTGGGAAATGCAGTGAAATGTCCTAATAATGCAAAAGAAGCTACAAATGAAAATGGGCTAAATCAAGTTGACAATGCATTTTTGCATGCCATCCAATTTTCTTTTTCACTGCTTTGCATCAATGCCAAAGATTAGCCTTCCACCCATTTGTACATTATTTCAACCTGGTTTACGTTCCAGTTGTTTCCCGGCATTCAGCTGAATGATAAATGACTGCCTCCATAATAAACAGCTAATTTAAGACATACTCCATTTTAGGTGCACATTCAGTGCACTTTCTCAGCTGCTCCTGAAAGTGCCTTTAAAAGCAATTTACACACTGTTCCTACATCACCTGTGATTTTCGCTCCAGTGGTGGGAAGATCTTTGTATAACATTCTACCAATAATATGGTCTCTGTTCCATTTTAGCTATTACCTTCTGAGTAGAAGTACTAATGTATCCATTGTGTTTACAACTAATGTCATTGACCCACAATCATTACCTATCCCCAATCCCTATTAATATCTAGGTATTCCCCATCACTTCTGAAGGCAATGGTTTAAAATGAAGTATAGTACAGGGGCAAAACAGTCCTGTGTACTGTGAAGGTTATATGCTTAGATCATTACACTGCATTATGAGAGAAACAGTCACTCGGTAATTTCTTTTCCAGGATTAGCCAATTTGTGCCTGAATGTGGCAGCTGAGGGCAGAAGTACTCCCACTGGCCCATTGGGGTAGGCAGGTGGGCGAAAAGGTGGTACGTAGATGGTGAGTGGGCTTTCGAACATATAACTATACACATTAGGAGCAAAAATAGGCCATTCAGCCACTTGAATCCCTCTGCCGTTCAATAAGATCATAACTTATCTGATTGTAGTTTCAACTCAATATTTATAGAACATAGAAGAATACAGCGCAGTACAGGCCCTTTGGCCCTCGATGTTGCGCCGATCCAAGCCCACCTAACCTACACTAGCCCACTATCCTCCATATGCCTATCCAATGCCTGCTTAAATGCCCATAAAGAGGGAGAGTCCACCACTGCTACTGGCAGGGCATTCCATGAACTCACGACTCGCTGAGTAAAGAACCTACCCCTAACATCTGTCCTATACCTACCACCCCTTAATTTAAAGCTATGCCCCCTCGTAATAGCTGACTCCATACGTGGAAAAAGGTTCTCACGGTCAACCCTATCTAAACCCCTAATCATCGTGTACACCTCTATCAAGTCACCCCTAAACCTTCTTTTCTCCAATGAAAACAACCCCAAGTGCCTCAGCCTTTCCTCGTACGATCTTCCTACCATACCAGGCAACATCCTGGTAAACCTCCTCTGCACCCGTTCCAGTGCCTCCACATCCTTCCTATAGTATGGCGACCAAAACTGCACACAATACTCCAGGTGCGGCCGCACCAGAGTCTTATACAACTGCAACATGATCTCAGGACTCCGGAACTCAATTCCTCTACCAATAAAAGCCAGTATGCCATATGCCTTCTTCACCGCACTATTTGGCAACTTTCAAAGATCTGTGTACGTGGACACCAAGATCCCTCTGCTCATCCACACTACCAAGTATCCGACCATTAGCCCAATACCCCATCTTTTTGTTATTCCTGTTTACCTACCTTTGTTAACCATTGGCTCTCTTGTTTGTCACAAATCTATCTACCTCTGCTTTCAAAAAATTCAATGAACCTGCCTCCACTGCTACCTGGGAAAGAGAGTTACAAATACTCACTATTCTCTCAGAGAAAAGAATATTCCTCAACTCGACCTTCAATGAAAGACCCCTTACTTTTAAATGGTGTCCCCTAATTACAGTCTTCCCCACAAAGGGAAACATCCTTTCATCACTCTTTCTGTCACAATCCTACAGCTCTCATTTTTATTCCTGAGTCAAATGTAAATTCAGGAAGATTTCATTGTTCTGCAAACTCACTTTTAAAAATTGGCCATTTTCTTTCCACTTTCAATTGGTGACATTTTTGGGCTAAACTGGAAATCAGGACAGAAAACTCTGGAAGAAATGAGGTGGCTGCTGGGTTCCAAGAACATTGTCTCCAAAATTAAAACTTTAAAAAAATACAATATTCTTCCAACTTTCCCTCACCACAACTATCTCTGACAACTTATGCCATCTAAGGCCCTCTGCACATCCTCATGGCCCCTCTTATCCCCTATGCCAATTTAGTGTCGTCTTAAACCTATAACCCTTTCCCCTTTCACTTACTATGCCAACACACCTCATACCCACAAGTACCTACCCATACACACAAATAAATGAGTACCCACCCAAAAGTAAGGTTCTACAACTTAAAATTCTACTTTGCATATTTCACATTATTGAGACCAACACACAGGAAGGCAGAGGTGTAATGGTAATGTCATCGGATAAGGAATGCAGATACCCTGACTAATGCTCTGGATTTTGAATTCCTGGATTGGAATCACAACACGGAAAATGATGAAATTAGAATTCAATAAAGATCTGGAATTTAAAGATGGCCTAATGGCACCATGTAGCCTCTGTCAATTGTTGTTAAAACCAATCTAATTTAATAATGTCACTTAGGGAAGGAGATCTGCCCTCCAGACCTGGTCCAACTTACTTGTTTACCACCCTCTGAAATGGCTCTGGTAAGCCATTCAGTTCAAGCAGTAATTTGGGATGTGCAGCAATAATGACTCAGCCAGCAATGCCTACTTTCCTAGAATAAATAAAAGTAACCTTCAATCCATATAATCAAATTTTGACAGGTCTTTGACATTTTTGATATTTATTGACAGGTTTGACATTCCCTCAATCAGTCTTGACAGTCCTTTACAGATTTTAAGATATTTTACAGGCTTGACCATAATGTACCTTTTATAGATAATCTTCTGTACAGGTAAGAATTGCAGTGTATCTGATATCCCACAAAAGAATACTTAACTCCATCAGTGTCCTGCCTGGGACTACATACACAGGAGTGCCTCAGTTCTCTAAAGGGGTATCTCAGCTTTCCAAAACAAATTCACTAAGAATAGACCTGGTGTAATCTCTGCACACTGAGTTCCTGACATCACAAATTCCAAAATCTGATTTGAATGCAGCCAGTTAATTATTTAAATTGACAGTTGTCTCCAAAAACTGCATATGAATGAGGCACAGCCTACACTCCCCTCCCCTCTCTCCTATCCCACCTGGCAATAATAGGAAATGTCGGGTTTGAGAGGGGACTTAGTATTTCAAATGTCTTTCACAGTGATGTGTTGACTGCCCATAGTGGCGAAAATCTCCACGTTACATCTTGTTAAACCTTAATGACCTATTTATCACTTCTACTTGTTTCCTGTTAGCTAACTAATCTTTTATCCTTGCTAATATGATACCTTCAACACCATGCGTTCTTATTCTGATGTGGCAACTTCTGAACTGCTATTAAGCTTCATAAAATTAATTAGATTTTGCCTCCTTATCCTTACTCATGAGACTGCATCTTTGCTGAGTGTTATCCAGTATCACCTTAAGTGTCTGCCCTTGTATTACTACTGACCTATTCCTTCATCTGCCCTCTCAAAGTTGGGGTTTTAATAGGAGGTCCTTGAATCGAGAGGGAGTGGGAGACTGTTGTTCAACAGGAAACATCTACCCTAAGGTGCCTATTCTGCAACTTACAAACATTTTCAATTAAAAGATGGAATTCATAGTTGAGCTATCAGTGTGAAGACAAACCACTCTGGCAGTCAACGCAACAGCTGAGCAAGTAAAGAAGGCCTGGAGCACTGATTCTCTAGATTACTGCCTTCATTACAGGTGGATAGCCTAGATGCCAATGCCTTGTACAAACTTGAAAATTCCAGTAAGCCTCTGATAATAGGCATTAACTTAGTTAATTGGCTACCCATCACTTACAAATGATCCTGATCCTACCTCTGGACAAAATGTCTTGAGATTTGTTGATGCTAACAAACTAGTATCCCAGCTAGTGACCCTCACTGGGAGAAAATCCTGCCAATGATTTTCCAATTCTGAAATGTTAACCAGTTTAGATTATATTTTCCCCTGTTAATAATACTGATGGAGGGAGTTTTAAATGTTGATCATAAAAATTTCAGAATCATGTCTTGTATATTCTTTATTCTTTCATGGGATGTTGGGGTCACTGGCAAAGCTAGCATTTGTTCTCCCTATCTGATTGCGCCTGGCCTGGGTAGCTTGCTATGCCACTGCAATTGGCAATTAACAGTCAACCTTATTGCTGTGGGTTTGGAGTCACATGTAGGTCAGACTAGGCAAGGACAATAGATTTCCTTCCCTAAAGGACATTTATGAATCAGTTTTTAATGATAGTAACATTTATAAACAATCTAACTACTGCCCCTTGACATTCAATGGTGTTACCATCACTGAATCCATCACAATCAACATCCTTGGCATTATTATTGACCAGAAATTCAATCTGAACTCACCACATAAACACAGTGGCTACAACAGCAGGGCAAAGGCTAGGAATACTGTGGCAAGTAAGTCACCTTCTGACTTCCTAAAACCTGTCCACAAGGCCCAAGTCAGGAGTGTGATGAAATATTCTCCACTCGTCTGGATGAGCGCAGCTTCAACAACATTCAAGAAGCTTGACACCATCCAGGACAAAGTAGCCTGCTTAACTGGCACCACATTCACAAACATCTACTCCCTCCACCACAGATGCTCAGTAGCAGCAGAGTGTACTGCAGAAGATGCACTGCAGAAATTCACCAAAGATGCTCAGCTAGCACTTTCCAAACCCACGACCACTCTCACTTAGAAGGATAAGAACAGCAATACATGAGAACATCTTCCTGAACCTCTGCATCACCCTCTCCGGCGACCGACTAACCACAGACATCTACTACAAGCCCACCGACTCCCACAGCTACCTAGACTACACCTCCTCCCACCCTACCTCCTGTAAAACACCACCCCTTATTCCCAATTCCTCCGCCTCTGCCACATCTGTTCCCAGGATGACCAACTCCACCTCAGAAAGTCCTAGATGGCCTCCTTCCTCCATGATTGCAATTCCCTTCCCACGTGGTTGATGATGCCCACCAGCGCACCTCCTCCACTTCACGCACCATAGCCCTTGAACCCCACTCCTCCCAATGCAACAAGGACAGAACCCCCCTGGGTCCTCACCTTCCAACCAACCAATATCCTCATACATTGCATCATCCTCCACCACTTCTGCCACCACCAAACAGACCCCACCAGCAAAGATATATTTCCCTCCCTACCCCTATCAGCGTTCCAGAGAGACTATTCCCTCCGCAACTCCCTTGTCAGGTCCACACCCCCCACCAGCCCACACCCCACTCCTGGCACCTTCCCCTGCCACCGCAGGAAGTGCAAAACCTGCGTCCACATCACCTCTGTCCAAGGCCCCAAGGGATCCTTCCACATCTGTCATAAATTTATTTGTACCTCTACCAATGTTATTTACTGCATCTGTTACACCTGATATGATCTCTTCTACATTGGGGAGACAGGATGCCTTCTTGCAGATTGTTTCAGAGAACATCACTGGGACACCTGCACCCACCAACCCCATTGCCTCGTGGTTGAATAATTCAACTCTCCCTCCCATTCTGTCAAGGACATGCAGGTCCTGGGCCTCTTCCACCGCCAAACCGTTACCACCCAATGCCTGGAGGAAGAACGCCTCATCTTCCACCATGGGACCCTGCAACCACACAGGATAAATGTGGATTTCAACAGTTTCCTCATTTCCCCTCCCCCCACATTATCCCAGTCCCAAGCTTCCAACATGGCACCACTCTCTAGACCTGTCCATCACTCACCCTTCTTTCCTTTCACTTTCTCCCTCACCTTCATCCACCTATCGCTTTCGCAGCTACCTTCCCCCCCAACCCCATCTGCCTCCCATTTATCTCTCAGCCCCAGTCCACAAGCCTCATTCCTGATGAAGGGCTTATGCCCGAAATGTAGATTCTCCTGCTCCTCGGATGCTGCTTGACCTGCTGTGCTTTCCCAGCAACACACTCTCGACTCTGATCTCCAGCATCTGCAGTCCTCCCATGAGAACACCACCACCTCCAAGCCATCCACCATCCTGACACTGAAATATATCGCAATTCCCTACTGGGTCAAAATCCGAGAATTCCTTCCCAAATGGCATTGTGGGTCAACCTACAGCAGGTGTACTGCAACGGTTCAAGAAAGCAGCTCACTGGCACTCTCTTAAAGGCAATGAGGGACATGCAATAAATGCCGACTCAGCTAGTGACACACATATCGCACAAATGAATAAAAAAATGTTTAATGTTATTATCGCAATGTCAATGTCTCCTAAATGCTTCAGTAAAAAAAATTTAAATGAAGCATAAGATATTCATTACAGCATTATTAGTTACAATACTCTCCTCAAAACCTTGAAAAAGCAATATTTCTGAACAGTTAAACAAGAAAATCAAAATAAAACTTGTTACTTTTTGGATACTGACCAAAGTACAAAGTCCTATACGTAGCTCATTTATTCTTCCCATTAAGGGAAATGAGTGTAGCTTAAAAATATCTATCATGCACTTATGCTCGATAAGACTTCTTTAAGGATCAGTCAAAGAGGAACAATACTTCCTTGAAATAACTGCATGAAAGACTCATATCATTTTAATCACATGATTAATAATTTGAACTAAGTATTTTAAACAACATCTTCCCCTGATTAAAGAACTCTCTAAGTTAGAGATAAATATTATCCTACATGTTATACTTACATTTATTTTGATCAGGTGGTGGGACAGGTGGAGTAGGTGGTGGACTTGGTGGAGGAGGAGGTTTCTGAACGATTGCATGACCTAAAAATGCCGGATGTGAATATTCAGCATTGAAGTTCTCTAACACTGATGTATCCACTGAAACCTGGAGGAAACAAAGCAGTTACTTAGCATCTTGTCATTAATGTTTACTTTATGGAGTCCATAAACATCAGAAGGCAAAGGACAGGGAAGGCAATAAAAAGAGATGAGAAGGATATATGCAATAGGGACCATGGAGAGATACAAGGGATAAAACACTGCACACAAGAGAGATAGAAATTGTTTAGAAGAAAAAGCAATAAAGATCTTTCACACTATAAATAAAGGCAGAAAGTATTACAGCAAGGAAGTTATAGTAAATCTTTTTAAAATCACTGCTTGGGTCTCAGCTGAAGTATTGTGTCTACGTCTGGGCACTGCAATTTGGGAAAGTTGTCAGAATCTTAAGAGGAGAGGTTCAGAGAAGACCCACCAGGAAGTTATAATAAACTTCAGTTTTGACAAGAGACTAGAGAGGCTGTGTTCCTCCATGAAACAGCGACTGCTAAAGTGAGCTTTTGAAGTGCCCTCATAACAGCACTATTTTATTTCCTTCAAGATGCTCCTCAAACACTGCATTCTGACTGAACAAAGAAAAGCCTAAGAACTGCAGATGCTGGAAATCTGTATCAAAAAACTGTAACTGCTGCAGAAACTCATTTGGTCTGGCAGGATCTATAGACAGAAAGCAGAGTTACTGTTTCAGGTCCAGTGAATTGCCAATCTATTACCATTGCTAATACTTGCTAAGCATTTCTTTTTCACACATCAACTAAAGCTTTTAGAATGAAAAGCCAAAGAACTGTGGATGCTGAAAATCAGAACCAGACAAACAAAAATCGCTGGAAAAATTCAGTAAACCTGGCAACATCTGTGGAGAGAAAGCAGAGTTAACGTTTTCAGAACTGATTGTAGCTGGGAAATGGGACCTAAGGGGCAACTTTTTCACACAAAGAGTGATGTGTGTATGGAGTGAGCTGCTAGAGGAAGTGGTGAAGGCTGGTACAATTACAATATTTAAAAGGCATCTAGAAAGTGAGGATTGCAGATATGAATAGAAAGGGTTTAGAAGGATATGGGTCAAATGAGACTAGATTAATTTAGGATATCTGGTCAACGTGGATGAGTTGATCGAAGGGTCTGTTTCCGTGCTGTATATCCCTATGGCACTATTTCGTTCTCTGATGGACATTCATATAATCCAGATGGGTTTTTGAACAATTCATGGTCATCAGTAATTCTTAATTCCAGAATTTTCTTCCTAATTGAATTCAGGATTTGAACCTCGACTCCCAGAACATTAGCTGAATTTCAGGATTAATTGTCCAATGATGATCCCATTAGGCAGTCGCCTCTCCTTGCTTGCATTCATCTTCACTTTTCCCTTTCTTTATCAGTTTCTAGTTCCTCTTTTCCTGAGTCCTAAATAATCCCAATACTTAGGCTTACCACTTTTTTGGGATTCTTAAAATCCACTTCCTTTGATCCACTGCAATCTTTAATTTATTTTGCCAACTTCTTTCATTATTATTATTGATTCACCCTTCCCTTTGAGTATTTGTGCTTTAGAGGAAGATGACTGCAAGATGTAAAGCTTTTACAAAATATGTTTTTTTCAGCCATATACAATTTTTAACATTTGTACATTGCCTCTACCAGTCAGGATCCACTTTCCAACCATTCAGTACGTTCCTCTTATGCAATATTAATGTGCGATTTCCCTCTGAATTGATATTCTTGTGAAATATCTTCATCCCTGTCTTTTTTCAGCAATACTCAGATGCCGTACTACCAAATGACTACTTATAAATACACAAATATTAAAAGTTGTACTTTTGCAAAACTTCAGAAGACCAACTCATTTATTTTAAGTTCAAAACCGGTATATAGATCAAGCAACAAATACTGAGAAAAATAATATTTGTGAACATCATGTACTATTGTCTTAGTAGTTTCATTAATTTTAGTGAAGGCTTTGAAAAAATCCACCCAATTCTACATGTTGCGGAGAAAAGCCCTAAGAATAAATAACATTACAAGAAACATACAGTTAATTTTAGTTTTGATGAATAAGTTGAATTCCTGCTACATAATGTTCATTGCAATTTTATTTTAGATATTCAAATGTTCCTTCATTATTTCTGCAAGCAATTTGAGACCAATAATAAACAAGCTTTCAATGTACAATTAGATTGTACAGATAAATAAAACAGACATTACCTTTGCTACCATATGACCATAAAAAACTGGGGAATGTTTGCTGGGGTCATACTGAGATATTTTAGTAGACACAGATGCTGTATCTGGAGTTGAATCCTCTAAAAAATGAGAACTGATTGCTTCAAATTCTGTAAAAGCACAGGAAGGAAGCATTTATTAAACATTCTGAATTTCCTGAATACTTTGACTTTATTTACAAAGATAATTCTGAAGCATATTTCAAGAATTTAATAATTGCATTCTATTTGAAATAGTTAGGTTTTCTTATGTCAGTTCATGGTAACATAATCACATTAGTTGCAATAATTATGATCATAAAGAGTAATCAAAAATGTAAAATAGAAAAATAGAAAATGCAAATAACACAGACAATAGACAATAGGTGCAGGAGTAGGCCATTTGGCCCTTTGAGCCAGCACCACCATTCATTATGATCACAGCTGATCATCCACAATCAGCATCCTGTTCCTGTCTTATCCCCATAACCCTTGATTCCACAGTCTTTAAGAGCTTTATCCATCTCTTTCTTGAAAGTATCTAGAGACTTGGCCTCCACTGTCTTCTGGGGCAGAGCATTCCATATATCCACCACTCTCTGGGTGAAGAAGTGTCTCCTCAACAGAACAACTACAAAGATATACCTGTCTTAACATTTTGCTTGAACTAAAAGAATTCAGCAGCCTGCAATATCTGACTGGAAAAGCTGTAGTTCCTTCTCTCTTTTGTTTTCATAACTTCATCGAACTCGTCTTTCAAATTTCCATTTGAGGATAAGTTACACCAGTTAACATGAGCTGTCTTTTCACTGATGACCAGAGAATATATTGCTATCATTTTCTAATTTTACTCTAACCATCCAAATTTTAAAAATGTAATAAACTCATGAGTTTAGTTTTTACAACCAGCACTTTATATTGTATTTATATGTAGTGATGATTTACAATTTCAGGAATAGTACACATATTAAGTTTATTGTAAAAGTGGCTCAGCCCTCTCACATGCAGAAGGAGTTTGATTTAGGTAAATGTGAGGTGCTGCATTTTGGAAAGGCAAATCAAAGCAGGACTTATACACTTAATGGTAAGGTCTTAGGGAATGTTGCTGAATAAAGATACCTTGGAGTACAGGTTCATAGTTTTTTGAAAGTGGAATCTCAGATAGATAGGATAGGGAAGAAGGCATTTGGTATGCTTTCCTTGATTGGTCAGACCATTGAGGAAAGGAGTTGGGAGGTCATGTTGTTAGGCCCTTTTGGAATATTGTTTGCAATTCTGGTCTCCCTCCTATTGGAAGGCTGTTGTGAAACTTAAAAGAGTTCAGAAAAGATTTACAAGGATGTTGCCAGGGTTGGAGGATTGGAGTTACAGGGAGAGGCTGAATAGGCTGGGGCTGTTTTCCTTGGAGCGTCAGAGGCTGAGGGGTAACCTTATCAGAGGTTTATAAAATCATGAGACGCCTGGATAAGGTAAATAGACAAGGTCTTTTCCCAGGGATGGAGGAGTCCAGAATTAGAGGGCATAGGTTTAAGGTGAGAGGGAAAGCATTTAAAAGAGACCCAAAGGGTGGTGCAATGTATGGAATGAGCTGCCAGAGGAAGTGGTGGAGGCTGGTACAATTACAGCATTTAAAAGGCATCAGGATGGGTATATGAATAGGAAGGGTTTGGAGTGATATGAGCCAAGTGCTGACAAATGGGACTAGATTAGTTTAGGATATCTGGTCAGCATAGACTGAAGGGTCTGTTTCCATGCTGTACATCTCTATGACTGTAAGACTAAGTCTTTTCTGCTGCCTACAAGGCACAAATAGAAATTTTTTAGATTAGATTACTTACAGTGTGGAAACAGGCCCTTCGGCCCAACAAGTCCACACCGTCCCGCCGAAGCGCAACCCACCCATACCCCTACATTTACCCCTTACCTAACACCAAGGGCAATTTAGCATGGCCAATTCACCTGACCTGCACATCTTTAGACTGTGGGAGGAAACCGGAGCACCCGGAGGAAACCCACGCAGACACGGGGAGAACGTGCAAACTCCACACAGTCAGTCGCCTGAGGCGGGAATTGAACCCGGGTCTCTGGTGCTGTGAGGCAGCAGTGCTTACCACTGTGCCACCGTGCCGCCCAAATGTGATGGAACACACTCCAATTGTCTAGATGAGTGCAGCTGCAACTGCACTTAAGGAACTCAACATCATTGGGGACAAAACAGTAGCAAATAATTCAGCCTCCGCCCCTATGGGCATGTAATGATAACGTATATAATATCAACAGGAGGCACTTCCGAAATGTGCAAGACCTCTATTATACTATGAATGCCTAAATAGACCAAAAGCAGCCAGATGCATAAGAACTTCTTAAAACCAACCAATATCTTGACTTGGACATATATCAGCATCCTTTTGTTGTTGCTCACTCAAAAGATTTAGATTTGGAGGTAGGTGAGCACTTTGGTGACAGTGACCAAAATTAGGTTTTGTTTACAATAGCAATGGGCAGGGATAGGTATATACTGCAGGGAAAGAGGTATAATTGGGGGAAAGGCAATCATGATGCAATTAGGCAAGATTTAGGATGCACAGGATGGGGAAGGAAACTGCAGGGGATGGACATACTTGAAATGTGGACTAATTCAGCTACTGCGGGTTCTTAAAAAGTATATATCTATCAGGCAGGGAGGTAGTTGTCGAGAGAGGGAGCCATGGTTTACTAAAGAAGTTGAAGCACTTGTTAAGAAGAAGAAGGCTTATGTGAGGATGAGGTGTGAGGGCTCGGTTAGGAGGCTTGAGACTTATAAGTTAGCCAGAAAAGATCCAAAGAGAAGGTTAAGAAGAGCCAGGAGGGGACATGAGAAGTTGTTGATGGATAGGATCAAGGAAAACCCTAAGGCCTTCTATAGGCATATCAGAAATAAAAGATTAATTAGAATAAGATTAGGGCCAATCAAAGAAGGTAGTGGGAAGTTGGGTGTGGAATCTGAGGACGTAGGGGAAGTGCTTAAAGAATACATTTCGTCAGTATTCACATTGGAAAAGGGCAATGTTAGTGAGAACATGGAAATACAGACTACAAATTTAGATGATGTTGAGGTTGACAAAGAGGAGGTTTTAGCAATTTTGGAAGATCTGAAAGTAGATGAGATCCCTGGGCCGGTTGGGATTTATCCTCGGATTCTTTGGGAAGCCAGGGAGGAGATTGCAAAACTTTTGGCTTCGATCTTCATGTCATCATTGTTGACAGAAGCAGTGCAAGAAGATTGAAGGATAGTAAATGTTGTTCCATAGTTTAAGAAGGGGAGTTGGGACAACTCCGATAATTATAGGCCAGTGAGCCTTACTTCGGTTGTGGGTAAGGTATTGGAAAAGGTTATAAGAGATAGGATTTATAATTATCTGGAAAGGAATAATTTGGTTAGGGATAGTCAACACGGTTTTGTGAAGGGTAGGTAGTGCCTCATTAACCTATTGAATTCTTTGAAAAGGTGACAAAACAGGCGGATGAAGGTAAAGCAGTTAATGTGGTGTATACGGACCTCAGTAAGTTGTTTGATAAGGTTCCACGTGGTATGCTATTGCACAAAATACAGAGTTTCGGGATTGAGGGTGATTTAGCGATTTGGATCAGAAATTGGCTAGCTGAAAGAAAACAGAGGGTGATGGTTGATGGGAAATGTTCATCCTGGAGCTCAGTTACCAGTGGTGTGCTGCAAGGATCTGTATTGGGTCACTGCTGTTTGTAATTTTTATAAATGGTCTGGGTTTGGGCGTAGAAGGATGGGTTACTAAATTTGCAGATGACACTAATGTAGGTAAAGTTGTGGATAATGTTGAAGGATGTTATGGGTTACAGAGGGACATAGATAAGATGTAAAGCTGGGCTGAGAAGTGGCAAATGGAGTTTAATGCGTAAAGGTATGAGGTAGTTCACTTCCGAACAAGTAACAGGAATGCAAAGTACTGAGCTAATGGTAAAATTCTTGGCAGTGTAAACGAACAGAGATGTCGGTGATTAGGTGCATAAATCCCTGAAAGTTGCCACCCAGTTTGATAGGGCGGTTAAGAAGCCATATGGTGTGTTGACATTTATTGGTGGGGGAATTGAGTTTTGGAGTCACGAGGTCATGCTTCAGCTGTACAAAACACTGGTAAGGCCACACCTGGAGTACTGCGTGCAGTTTTGGTCACCACATGGTAGGAAGGATGTGGAAGCTTTGGAAAGGGTTCAGAGGAGATTTACCAGGATGTTGCCTGGAATGGAAGGAAGGATTTACAAGGAAAGGCGAGGGAACTGAGTTTGTTTTCATTGGAGAGAAAGTTGAGAGGTGACTTAATTGAGGCGTATAAGATAATTAGAGGGTTAGGTAGAGTGAACAGTGAGAGCCTTTTTCCTCAGATGGTGAAAGCTAGCACACAGGGACATAGCTTTAAATAGAGGGGTGATAGATTTAGGACAGATATCAGGGGTAGTTTCTTTACTTAGAGAGTAGTAGGGCTGTGGAGTGGCCTGCCTGGAACAGTAGAAGACTCGCTGACGTTAAGGGCATTTAAATGGGCATTGGACATACATATGGATAATAATGGAACTATGTAGGTTAGATGGGTATCGGAATAATTTCACAGGTCGGTACAACATCGAGAGAAGGCCCAATACTGCACTTTAATGTTCTATGTTCAAAATCCTGGCACTCACGCTCAAGCAGCATTCTGGGAATAGCATCAGAGGCCTCACTACTTATGTGCATATTGTTTCTATTCATTCACAGCATGAGGGCGTTGTTGGCAGGGTAGCATTTATTGCCCATCCCTAATTGTCCAGAGGGCAGTTTAAGAGTCAACCACATTAGATGAGATTCCCTATAGTATGGGAACAGGCTCTTCGGCCCAACAAGTCCACACTGACCCTCCAAAGAGTAACCCATGCAGTCCCATTCCCCTACCCTATATTTACCTCTGATTAATGCTACCAACACTATGGGCAATTTAGCATGGCTAATTCACCTGGCCTGCACATCTTTGGATTGTGGGAGAAAACCCACGCAGACACAGGGAGAATGTGCAAACTCCACATAGCCAGCCGCCCGAGCGGGGAATCAAACCCAGGTCCTTGGCACTGTGAGGCAGCAGTGCGAACCATTGAGCCACCGTTCCACCCCAAGTGCTATGGGTCTGGAGTCATATGTAGGTCAGTCTAGATAAGGATGGTAGTTTCCTTCCCTAAATGATGTTAATGAACAAGATGGGCTTTGTTCTGACAATCCACAATGAATTCATTGCCATCATTAGATCCTTAATTCCAGATTTTTACTGAATTCAAATTCCACCATGTGTTGTGGCAGGATTTGAACCCAGGTCCCCAGAGCATCACCCAAGTCTCTAGATTAACAGTCCAGTGCAAATACCACTTGGCTGTTGCCTCCCCACATCTAATGTATTAAAATATACATGGATTTTTTTTTAGTTTTAGGAATGAAACTTAACTGTTCAGTTGAAAATGGGATAAATGCATTTGTCGCACCTTGAAATCTAATGCACTTAAAAGTTAAACAATATACCTGATAAAAGGCAAGGTTTCAGCTGTTATCCACTATGGCTAAAGAATGTTGGCTCAACAGTTTGTTTCAAATTTCACATTATCAAAATCATGGTGGGGTTTATCATTACCTTTCCTGCGCCAGTGACCAACTCACGGTTTGTAATCTTCTGGCTTCCAACCCACTTTGGAGACTTGATTTTTTACCTGTTCAGTAACATCATTACACACCTCTGAAGCAGATGGGGCCTAAACCCAGGCCTCCTGGTCCAGAGGTAAGGACACTTCTACTGCACCACAAGAGAACACCCCCACTCCATGTTGGAGTCTTGATTTTTAAAAAATATTTATAATGGCGGCATTTGAACCTATTTCCCCAGAATGTCAGCTTGATGTTCTAGTTTAGTGACTTAGCCACTATGCTACCACCTCCCCCTGCTGATATTTTCCAAACGACCTGGTCAGAGATTTTATTGCACAACTCTGGAGCAGGTACAGCTTGAACCCAGCTGCCCTGGGCCAGAGGTGGGAACATTATCACTGCGCTAAAAGAGCCCAACAACTCCAGAACATTGATTAGAACAAAGAACACAGAAAATTACAGCACAAGACAGGCCTTTTGGTCCTCCAAGCCTCCGCCGATCCAGATCCTCTATCTACAACCATCACTTATTTTCTAAGGACCGGTATCCCTCTGTTCCCTGTCCCATTCAAGTATCTGTCTCAATACATCTTAAATGACATGATCGTGCCTTCCTCTATCACCTCCACTGACAACATGTTCCAGGCCCTACCACTCTCTGAGTAAAGAGCGTTCCACGCATGTCTCTCTTAAACATTTTCCCTCTCACCTTCATTACCTGCTACTCTACCAATCTTAGTGTCACCTGCAAATTTGCTAATCAGACCACATATACCTTCCTCCAAATCATTTATGCATATCACAAACAACAGTGGTCCCTGCATGGATCCCTGTGGAGCACGACTAGTCACAGGTCTCCATTTTGAGAAACTCCCTTCCACTACTACTCTTTGTCTCCTGCTGTACAGCCAGTTCTCTATCCATCTAACTAGTACACCCTGGATGCCATGCAACTTCACTCCCTCCATCAGCCTACTATGGGGAACTTCATCAAACATCATACTAAAGTCCATGTGTTTAATGTCAACAGCCCTTCCCTCATCAATCAGCTTGGTCACTTCCTGAAAGGGTTCCATTAAGTTGGTAAGGCTTGATCTTCCCTGCACAAAACCATGGTGCCTATCACTGATAAGCCTATTTTCTTCCAAATGTTAGCAGATCCTATCCCTCAGTATCTTTTCCAGCAGCTTCCCTACCACTGATGTCAAGCTCACCGGTCTATAATTACCTGGATTATCCCTGCTACCCTCCTTAAACAAGGGGACAACATTAACAATTCTCCACTCCTCGGGACCTCACCCGTGTTCAAGGATCCTGCAAAGATATCTGTTAAGGCCCAGCTATTTCCTCTCTAGCTTCCCTCAAAACCTGGGATAGATCCCATCCGGACCTGGGGACTTGTCCAACTTAATGCCTTTTAGAATACCCAACACTTCCTCCCTCCTTATGCCGACTTGATCTAGAGTAATCAACGTCTATCCCTAACCTCAACATCGATCATGTCCCTCACCTCATGTGAATACTGATACAAAGTACTCATTAAGAATCTCACCCATTTTCTCTGACTGCATGCATAACTTTCTTCCTTTGCTCTTGAGTGGGCCAAACCTTCCGTTAATTACCCTCTTGCTACTTATATACAAATAAAAGGCTTTGGGATTTGCCTTAACCCTGTTTGCTAAAGATATTTCATGACCCCTTTTAGCCCTCTTAATTCCTCGTTTCAGACTGGTCTGACTTCCCCGAAATTCTTCCAAAGCGTTGTCTGTTTTCAGTTGTCTGGACCTTATGTATGCTTCTTTTTTCCTCTTAGCTAGTCTCATAATTTCACCTGTCATCCATGGTTCCCTAATCTTGTCATTTCTATCCCTTATTTTCACAGACACGTCTGTCCCATACCGTAATCAGAGCTGAAAATGTGTTGCTGGAAAAGCGCAGTAGGTCAGGCAGCATCCAAGGAACAGGAGAATCGACGTTTCGGGCATAAGCCCTTCTTCAGGAAGGTAGGTTCTTTACACAGAGAGTTGTGAATGCATGGAATGCATTGCCAGCGGTGGTGGTGGAAGCAGTGTCCCTGGGGACATTTAAGTGACTGCTGGACATGCACATGGATAGCAGTGAGTTGAGGGGTGCATAGGTTAAGATACTAAATTTTACATTAGGATTAAATCTAATGTAAAACATCGTGGGCCAAAGGGCCTGTTCTGTGCTGTACATTTCTATATTCTCTATCTATGTTCTAAGTCAGCGTGACTAAGGGGAAGACTAAGCAAGGAGCAGATGATGGAACGCAAAGGGACAGGTGGTCTGAGGTGCATTTATTTTAATATTAGAAGTGTAAGGCTGATGAACTTAGAGCTTGGGAGTATGATGTTATTGCTATTACTGAGACTTGGTTGAGGGAAGGGCTTGATTGGCAACTGAATATCCCAGGATATACATGCTTCAGGCAGGAGAGAGTGGGAGGTAAAAGGGGTGGAGGAGTTCAATACTGGTCAGAGAGGATATCCCAGCTGTGCTGAAGGTGGGCACTATGGAGGACTCGAGCGGTGAGGCAATATGGGCAGAGCTCAGAAATAGGAAGGGTGCAGTAACAATGTTGGGGCTGTACTACAGGCCTCCCAACAGGGAGCATGAGACAGAGGTACTGTACCTCTGTCTCATGCTCCCTGTTGGGAGGCCTGTAGTACAGCCCCAACATTGTTACTGCACCCTTCCTATTTCTGAGCTCTGCCCATATTGCCTCACCGCTCGAGTCCTCCATAGTGCCCACCTTCAGCACAGCTGGGATATCCTCTCTGACCAGTATTGAACTCCTCCACCCCTTTTACCTCCCACTCTCTCCTGCCTGAAGCATGTATATCCTGGGATATTCAGTTGCCAATCAAGCCCTTCCCTCAACCAAGTCTCAGTAATAGCAATAACATCATACTCCCAAGCTCTAAGTTCATCAGCCTTACACTTCTAATATTAAAATAAATGCACCTCAGACCACCTGTCCCTTTGCGTTCCATCATCTGCTCCTTGCTTAGTCTTCCCCTTAGTCACGCTGACTTAGAACATAGATAGAGAATATAGAAATGTACAGCACAGAACAGGCCCTTTGGCCCACGATGTTTTACATTAGATTTAATCCTAATGTAAAATTTAGTATCTTAACCTATGCACCCCTCAACTCACTGCTATCCATGTGCATGTCCAGCAGTCACTTAAATGTCCCCAGGGACACTGCTTCCACCACCACCGCTGGCAATGCATTCCATGCATTCACAACTCTCTGTGTAAAGAACCTACCTCTGACGTCTCCTTTATACATTCCTCCTAATATCTTCAAACTATGACTTATCGTACCATTCAATCCTACCCTGGGGAAAAGTCTCTGGCTATTGACTCTACCTATTCCTCTCATTATTTTGTATACCTCGATCAGGTCTCCTCTCTTCCTCCTTCTCTCCAGAGAGAAAAGTCTGAGCTAATTCAACCTTTCTTCATAAGGCAAGCCCTCCAATCTAGGCAACATCTTGGTAAAACCTCTTTGCACCTTCTCCTAAGCCTCTTTATCTTTCCTATAGTAGGGCAACCAGAACTGGACACAATACTCCAAGTGTGATCTCACCAGGGACTCGTAGAGCTGCAGCAAAACCTTGTAGCTCTTAAACGCGATCCCCCATTAATGAAAGCCAAAATACCATATGCTTTCTTAACCACCCTATCCACTTGGGTGGCAACTTTAAGGGATCCATGAACTTGCACACCCAGATCCCTCTGTTCCTCCACACTACCAAGAATCCTGTCTTTAATCCTATATTCAGCATTCGAGTTTGCACTTCCAAAATGCATCACTTCGCATTTATCCAGGTTAAACTCCATCTGCCATTTCTCAGCCCAGCTCTGCACCCTGTCTATGTCACGCTGAAGCCTGCAGTAGCTCTCCACACTATCGACGACACCTCCAACCTTTGTGTCATCTACAAATTTACTAACCCACCCCCCAACCTCCTTATCCAAGTCATTATAAAAACTAAAAAGAGCAGAGGTCCAAGAGCAGAGACCTGTGGTATCCCACTCAACACTGTCCTCCAGGCAAAATACTTTCTATCTACAACCACTCTTTGCCTTCTGTCAGCCAGCCAATTCTGAATCCAGACAGCCAAATCTCCCTGCATCCCATACTTCCTGACTTTATCAATGAGCCTACCATGGGGAACCCTATCAAATGCCTTGCTGAAGTTTATATACACCATATCCACTGCTCGACCGTCGTCGAACTGTCTTGACACCTCCTCGAAGAACTCAACAAGATTTGTGAGGCATAACCTGCCCCTCACAAGGCCATGCTGACTGCCTTTAATCACACTATGCTTTGCCAAATATTCATAAATCCTATCCCTCAGAATTCTTTCCAAAACTTTGCTGACCCCCACAGACGTAAGACTGACTGGTCTGTAATTGCCAGGGATTTCCCTATTACCCTTCTTGAAAAGAGGAACAACATTCACCTCCTTCCAATCCTTCATTATCCAGTCCCTACAGACTTTAGTTACTACCTCCTTACTGTCCACTAACCTCCTCATTTGGTTCCCATCCCCCTGCCACATTAGTTTAAACCC